>NW_010171995.1:0-2665 GCF_000695765.1 Mesitornis unicolor | reverse complement strand
CGTCATACTTGGTATAAAAACTGAGAGATCATGAGGGTCTTGTCCCCTTTTCACCCTTCTTCCATCTTGGAGCCCTTCCATCTCAGACCCTTCCGTCCATCTCGATCCTGCAGAGGCTGAGGCCTGAGCAGAATCCTGCTCGTTCGTCTGCCGCTGATCCTGATTTGTGTGTCCTGCATCCTGCTCCCACCTGCTGCTGAGTTTGGTCTGGGACTTTTCCAGTGCCCGGCTCTGCAGAGCCTCTGGTGACGTATTCGTCATTGGGGGGAGGGTGGGGGGAGGATTTTATATTGGTTTTGTATATATATTTGTACATATTTGTATATATTTCATTATTTTCCTATTTACAATATTATTCTGTAGTATTAGTATTATTGTTTCATTAAATCTGTTAGTTTATTTTCCAACCCGTAAAGTCTCTCTCCCTTATTCTCTTTTCTCTTCCCTTCTGGGGAGGGGAGAGGGGTTAATAGAGAGCGTCTGTCCAGGATTTAGTGGCCGGCCCAGCCCTAAACCACAACATCTGCTTATGACATTTATCCTGATGGGTCTTTTCAGAGTTTGAGGTCTACAGGTAGCAGGTGGGATTTTTTTTTCCCAGTTATACATAGGACAGGCCTAAAAATAACTTTGGGTCAATCAAAAACTTCCTTTAGTAGCTTTGGGTCTCTTTTATAATTATTTTTTTATACTCTCTTATGTTTTCAAAGTAAGTGAGCATTAAATAAGTCATTATCTTGATTGCTTCCCAAATTGAACTTCTCAGTTTGAAATTATTTAAGTGGAGCTGCTTAGATACGTTTGTATATGTGTATCTACATGCATACTCTCCAGAAGAAACAAAAAACAAGATAAAAAGAGAAAAGGCTCACAAAACACTTTTTATACTGAACTTATTAAATAAAAACAAATCAGTATTTTCTAACAAAGGAAAATCAAAAGTGAAGTTTTTTCTTTTTTATAGAATTTTCATCCATAATTTTGTTTTCTGTGTTAATCCAATCAAGCCAATTATTTCATAACCATGTGTTGTCTTATTCCAAGGAGAAAGACAATGGTCAATTGAGCTCTTCGATACAGAGGGTTTACCTGCCAAAAGTTTTCAAAACCAAAATTCTTCAAGGGAAAATGTGACTGGCAGCTCTGCCAAGAAATGCTGAAACTATTTATTTTTGTTTCATTCAGATACAAAAATGACAAAATGTAGCTCCAGTTGGGTGGTTTAATTTAAACAAACAAGCCTCCTTTCCATGTCAAAGCGCTGATTCAAAATGACAATTCTTGCTTAGTTTCAATCAGAAATGTCAAAATTTTCAGTGTGACATTTCCAATTCAAAAGTTTTTGGGTTGCGTATTTGTTTGGGATGGAGGTGGGGTTGATCTGTTGGTTATCAGGTTTTTTTGTGTATTTTATTGATTTGTTTGTTTTCTCCTATTGGTGGAGAGAAGAGAGAGGCAAGGATGACAAGAGAAGAAGGATGGGTACAGCCTGTTGCCTCTACCCAAACTCATCAGTTTGGGATTTGTAGGCATCAAAGCAGAGGTCAGTCATATGGAGAGAACCAAAGGGAATGAATGTATGTTCTTTATCTGGAAGCTTTTGCCAGAAAGCATGAGGAAGCACAGTGGAGCTGAGGACACATAGTCACCCACATCATTGAGTCTGCTGAAGGTTGATGAGGGCTGCGCTGGCATCTCGTGGGCCACACAACGATCTCCTATCCAGCTGCTGTTAGATTGGGTCCTGTGTCATGGATCTGTTGCTACACATTTAAGGGATTGTGGCATACAAATAAGCCTCCATGGCTGGTGGGGGTCAACCCAGGTGGTCCTTGCATTCGTTGAACCCTGAGTTCAGGTCACCTGGATGATGGCCTGCATTTACCATCTGTCCCAGAGCGAAGGAGAGAAACTCGGTGTACTTTGAGCCTCCTGCAACACTCTGGAATGGGGAACCCTGTGGCACCATTGCTGCAAGGGATCAAACATGCAGAGGTACCCAGGGGGTACTCCCAACTCCCCCCCAGTGTAAGTACACTGCCATGGCTTCATCCAGGTCATGATTGGACTTGATAACCTTAAAGGTATTTTCCAACCAAAGGATTCAATAATTTCATGATTCTATCCCACAAACCTTCCCTTTTCTGGGGGCTCCTCCTCATCCTTCCTGCGTGATTGCTCAGGCAAGCCAATGGTTTACTCCTGCGAGTAACAATTTGCCAAACTGGCAATACAAACAGCAGCATCATCCAGACTGCTGGCAGAGCATGGGTGGGAAAGTGAAAGCCCAAGGACTTGGACTTTGCACAGCTCCACTTGCTTCATGGCAAGAGGTGGAGAGGAGATTTAATCTTTAAAAAAGATATTTGGAGCCTTTGCTTGTCTCCCTCAGCCCCAGAGAGGGGTTCTTCACCTCAGGTCAGTCAGTGGACCCACAAAATCTCCCTGCGTTGTGAAAAGGAGGGGGGGAGGAAGGGAAAAGAGAGAAATTGGGGGGTGATAAATACCACGAACCCGAGTCTCACCTCTTTCTCCCCTGCCCTCAACACTGCTGCTGTTGTGTCAGGTAGTGGCACTGCTGAGTACATTAATCCAGGGCTGAGCATTGCAGCTGCACCGTGTGTGTGCGTGTGTGTGTATGTGATCATTACCATTTATCCCCCCC
>NW_010171994.1:0-778 GCF_000695765.1 Mesitornis unicolor | reverse complement strand
GCGGCTCTGCTATAGAAGTCCAACCAGGTCAGCTGTTGGTGCCTGGATGACTGGCGGCTCTGCTATAGAAGTCCAACCAGGTCAGCTGTTGGTGCCTGGATGACTGAGGTGAAATTTTGTGTTTTCAAGAGTACTTGTGACAAAGACTAAATTTCTGCAAACAGTAAGATGAAAATCAGGCAGGAAAAGATCTCTCCATATTGTGAACTCAAACAGAAAACTGGGAGATTAATTTAGCAAGCCAAGGAAGCCAATATATTTCGGTTTCAGACAGCCCCAGATCTTTTGTTCACACTGGAATAGTTCTTCTTAGGAGTTATTTAACACATTTTTACTACTCCTAGTCAGGTTTTGAAAAGAAAAGTGGTTTTGCTTTGAAAAGTGACAAAAATCCAACTCCCAAAGGTGTTCTCTGAGAGCAGTACTTCAGCTCCTTATGTTGCTTTTGAAAACGGCCTTCAAGACTCTCCAGTTTCTCCCTTACACTCAACAGGTCTGTGGAGCACTACACTGACTGAGAATACAGCTGAAAACAGAGAGCTCTATGTGAAGACCACACTGCGAGAGCTGCTAGTCTATATTGTGTTCTTGGTGGACATCTGTCTATGTAAGTAGCTGCCACATCTCAGAGGTGTCTTTTCTGTGTGCAACGTGAAGGGATTAATGTGATGTTTTATTATTAGACTTCCTCACTCTGTTGTAGGTATTAAATTCATTGTACGTGCACTCACTGCAGCAAGCAGGTGTGTCGTTAACCTGCAGAATAGCTGCTGCACAC
>NW_010171993.1:0-1840 GCF_000695765.1 Mesitornis unicolor | reverse complement strand
CAGGTGGAGAGATGATGGTAGGGCAGTGGATCAATAACTTTCTAAGACCAATTCGTAGGAGTTAGAAAGCAAGACATTCTTTAATTCAGCGCTGGGAGCATACATGAAATCATTTCATAAATTGAATGCTCAAAGTATTAGTGGTTGCCAGTAGCTTATATGTGCTTTACACATACATATTCATGACATAAAAAGTTTACATATGTATTACATTTCCAGTAAAAAGTTTACATATACACTACATTTTCCATAACTAATTAAAATATCCGCATACTAATTGTGCACGCTTGATTAGCATGTGGAATGGTCTTCCAGTGGTCTGAGGAATAGTCACTTAAGCTGTGTCTTCATGGAGTCTTCTTATCTTTCAGGTTCCTGTGCCTTTATTTTCACAAAGCCTGACTCCTCAAGTTGGTCTGAGTAGGGTGATTCATTAACTTCTTATCTATGCCTCCATCTCACAAGGCAGAGTCAGCAAAGTGGGCCTCAGACAGACTAAAATCCTTTTATCCTTATGCAGCTTCTTCCTAGCTGAAGTTAGTCAATATGCATGTATAAGAGTATAAGAATATTTCTTATATTATCCCGTCTATCAGGTTACATTACGATATATGTGTTTTTCAACACCCCAGCTGCAAGTCACTTAAGTGTGTTTTCAATCCTCCTTGACAATCTTCCATTATTTTCCAACAATGGTACAGGCAAGGGAGAGCCTCCCAAGTGCCCTACCTGCCACAGATGGGCCTGGCTGCATTAGAGGAAACTCACTGGTGCTAGACATTGGCACCCCATCAGGATCAACTGCTGCCCATAAAGCTTCAGCTCCTTCCCTTCAGAACAGCAGCAGCCTCCAGCCCAGCCACCTAGGACTCTGGCACAGGTCTAGAACCAAATTTGTCCCAAACATACATGTTTCCATATTGGGATGGATTCTTTTAAGGTGGTGATGCAATACATTGCAGCTTCAAGGGATTCTGCTCTGTGTAGAGAGGAGACTACAATAATTACATTTGCTTCAGTTATTGGAACCACACTAGTGAGAGAAGAGGAACAGCAGCTTTAGCTAATGCTTAACATCAAGAACACCCAAAAGTTGTGGCCATGTCACGTCAGTATTCTGGCCACATGCTCTTCTGATTCATTCATACTGAGCAAGTGTCAAGCCATGTCCAAAAGTTTATACACTTTTTAAAAGAAAGAAAACCACAACCAAAATCAGTACCAGATGTGAGAATTCCATGTTTTAGAATAAATAAACCCACCAGCCATAGGCTTTTTTTTTCTATTCTTTTTTTTTTTTTTTTTTAAATAAAGTCTATGGAATTAAGAGGAGAAAATTTCTAACTTGCAACAATGCGTAGGAAACTCACTGGAAGCTGGCTTAATAATGAATAACAAGTCAGGAACAGACAGTTCTTATCTGAAAACCTGAGAAGTCATCTCAGTTTGCACAAGAATTTGTGAAAGAAGAAATTAAGTGCCTCAAACTACGCAGATTTTGCAATTTGCCAACTGCCTTTTAATCAGTGCTTATGTCCCGATTTATTCAGAAAACATGAACCATCTACTTACCCCAAGAGACCAGTCTCCATGGCGAATTCACTTCTTGGCAGACCTGCTGAGAGAATATCAACTGCAAATATCAAGTAAAGACCTGGTTTTTAATGAATACGGGTTACTTCCTGTTAGGAAAGTCTGGTCCAGTAAGATGAAACTAGAACTAGTGTGAGGTCCCAGTTTAACAGTACACTCAACCAGCATGGACCACTGTCCTAGTAAATCTGTTGTAAAATTGTCAGCCCCTCCTCCATATCTGTCGTGGTTTAGGGCTGGGCCGGCC
>NW_010171992.1:0-12845 GCF_000695765.1 Mesitornis unicolor | reverse complement strand
TGCTGAAGAGTGGCATTCTTCATACTTACACAACACATTTCCATGGTCTGCAGGCACTTCTCTTTAAAAGACAAGAGTTAGCAAGATTGTGTGTGTAACACAGTTTTTCAGGTAGAGAGCTTGTAATTTTTCTTTTGAAAATACACATTTTACAAAAATTATAAAACAGGAAAAGGGTGAGAGAGAGAGAGACTACAGACCAACTAAGAGAAAGCTCTTCTTCTGAAAATAGAAGAAAACGGTACAATTCTTTGATACAGACTTACACATTAAATTCTGGTTTGGTCACAGCAGTGTAAAACTGGAATAAATTCATCCAGACCAGAGGAGCTGGAGTTATACCAGAACAGCTGAGAGCAAAGCTAGGCCTTTAGTTTTACATTTTGTTCAACCCTTCTATAATTTGAGAAGAATCATAAATCAGCAACTTACTGTCTCTGAAAATATATGGTAAACAAAATCATTTTCTTCTGGGCCTAAAGATGGAAGAATGGTTTAATTGCCTTTAGCTTCAAAGCAATAGTCTTGATTTGAAGGTATGGTTATACTTTAGAATATGGTATTATAAACCCTCTGGCACTGAAGAAAGCAACATTTCCAAAACTGTATTTTACCCTAGATCTTCAGGTTAGTTTCTACTCTTTTCCACTGTCAATGCAAGAGGCAAGAGCAGAATAAATTGTAAACTTGAACCGTTAAAAGAAGAAGAGGAATTGTTGATTCCAAAGGTAATTACAGAGTATATTCACAGCAGAGAAGACAAAAAGGGAAATCTAGTAAATGGAAATTGGTTTGGAGCAAGCTCTTCGGCAAGAACTATCGCCAAATATATAATACTGCTACTGAAATACAAAAAAAATATCCCAATGCAACTTAGTAGCTTAGGTCTGCTTTGAGTAGGAAGTTGGACCAGATGACCTCCAAAGTCCCTTCCAACATAAATCATTCCATGATTCTAAATAAATTGTACTTTTTCTTGTAAACATATTTGTTCAAGAGATTAGAAGGGATTTAAAAATTGATATTGATTGGATAGGTAGTTACTACTATAGCAAAAATTACAAATAGTCAGTTACAAATACAAAATATGACTTCCTTAGGAGTATTAAAAAAATACTTTATGGTTTTATCACTCAAGTAAAGTCTGGTTAGAGGAAAATATAATGTATAATTCTTTTAACATTTTCCCTAAGCTTCCCCACTGATGAAACACAACTTTTTGGTCACGTATGTCACTACTTCTCTCTCAATTGCAGTCCTCTTGTTGCATTCCAAAAGACCCAAGCAAACACTGCTGATGAATACAAAATATTATAACTGTTATAAAGGCCTGTTGGAAAATGTTTCAGCATATAACTTCTAGGAAGTTTAGTCCTGTGTGGGATATGCATCACTCATTAACAAGGGCGCTTAATTTTTATTGCCTTATTGGATATATTAATTACATTATAACTGCTAGCAAGTTTTCATCAAAACAGGAGGCTGTTTTACCATATATTTTACCTTTTGCTCCACTGAAGTGCACTGGAAAGTATCACAAATATCGACAGAGATGCATTGTTAAATGGGGGTATTTTTGCTTGTAAGTTCAACCTAAAATGAAGTTGCCATAAATCAACAATACAATGGAATATAAGGCTGACATTAAAGTAAAGGAGTGGAATTTGGCACAGTGAGGTAATGAAAAGAGGAATACTTTGGCAGCTTTAGCCTCAAGTGTATATTAGGTAAAAAACAAGTAATACGTGGAGGTTTTTTGTGTTGTTTCTCCTACTGCAGTTGTGCTACTTGACAGAGCTTTGGGGTTCCAGTTGTGGATATGGACATGGTTAGGTGAGGTACTAAACAAAAGCAAAAACAACTGAGTCATGGAGATTCTGCTGATGCCAGCGCAAGTGTACAGGCCCAGTTTTGCATAATTTCCTACCTAGAAATCCCACTGAGATTTCTACTTCCCTCCCACTCAATCTGATATCCACAGAGATAATCTCTTTTTCTTTCAAGGAAAAAATTAGAGTCAAAATAGACTATGTCGCACTAATTGGAACAATAAATACAATATTTCTTCCTAGTGCAGTTAGATTATGCCCAAAGAGGTCTGTTGGTAAGAATCTGGTCGTGCTTGCATTTATATGCAGATCTATAATCCTATGAGCTATTTTGGTATTCATCATATCCATCTCTGTGTTTTCCCAGTGTTTTGATGAGAAGCTTGGTTTTTATATCTTCATGCAAGTCTCTGACTCAGCAGCAGTTCATGTCCTGAAGGTATGGAGGGCACAACTGACTGTAATCACTAGTTGTAAATGTTTAAACCCACTCCTCCTCTCCCAAAGAGAGTGACTAAAGGTAGATACCAGTAAACATTTTCAAGATTCAATTACAGATAATTTTCGCTCCTCTGACTGGAGGAAGCAAGCTGCTATCGTCTTAAAGGGGCTTGAGCTGTTGCTGATAGTTATCTTCTAGCAGTTGGGACCACTATTGACGCACAACACGTGGAACTGATCTGTAAGGTACCACTATAGTCCTAAGGCATGTCTGGTTAAGACGTTCTTCAAGATCTGGCCCAAAGCACAAAGAAAGTTTACTCAACTGCTATGAAATGTTCAAGTACCATTATAGAAGTATTTTCTGTTTTCTCTGCTTTCATCGTAGCTTTGTTGGTAGTAGTTCTTTTTTCTCTGAAAAGGTCACAGTTTAAAACCTCTCACAGAAAGCTGTTTCCTTCATGTGGTTTTATAGGTTGGCATTTTTGGCTTTGATTTCCCTTGCAATACATCTTTAAACATTTTTAGGCCATACACTTCTTACAAGGAACAGCAGATATTTCCTGAGACAATGAAAGTGCAGAGACAATGAAAGTCTCCTTTCTCATCAAGATGTATCCTGCCCCCTTCACCTTTTTTTTTACCTCCTCTCCTCTTTGTTAATCATCATCTACTTGGAAATACAGATTTAAAAGATCCGTCTGTCTTCAGATGACTGCAGCTTATCACCAACATTTGGGAACCTGAGCTACTACACAAGATGTTGTAAAGACACCAAATATAAAGAGAGTTTTTCTTCTGAAGAACTTACAATTAAGTGTCTGACAAGTGACCACAGTTGGACACAACACACACACACACACATATATAAAGAAAGGAGAGATCTGTAGTGGTATTTGGCAAGTGTCACCTGGACAATACTCCCCTGTTAGAAGAGCACTGATGCAACCTGAATGACTACTGAATGCCATTCAGTTGTGCTTACCCAGTCAAGACAGCACCAGGGGAAAACAAACAAACAACTAATTCATGGAAGTTGTTTCCCTCAGCATGTCCCTGGAAAAAGACAGGGTGCTGGGCAGGATCATCTCAGCAGCTCAGAAGTACAGAGAGATTCAGTTTTCAACTCTAGAACCCCTGCATATCTGGGTCAAGAAACGTCCTTGATGTTCTTAGACTGTGATATTTTGAGGACTTTTTCAGCCAGTATTCTCTGACTTAGGCCTTTTTAAAGCCAAGGAGGGAGGAAGATCCAAAGATGAGAAATTACAGGTCCCTAAGGGTTCACACGTGGAAGACTTGGCACAGCTGGAGAAGACTGTTTCCTCCTTCCATGTTGCTCCTCTTTCTTCCTATCACTGCCTCGCACGTAGTGCCTCTGTACTCTTGGAATATTTTGATTTGAGCTTAACTGTAACCAAATCCTACACTGCACTCCAGTAAGGCTAAGCTAAAGGCCTGATGAGGAAATGCCGCTGCAAAACATCTGTGCCTTGTTTTATGCAACTGAAGAGTTAAAATTATTTTCATAAATACCATAATGTATAAAAGCTGTGAACACCCAACTGTAGTGTCAGACTTCCAAATTGTATAAATGTATTTGTCTCTCATATTAGTAAACGTTATTTGATCAGAAATAGCACATTGTAACAGGCTAACAAGAAGCAGTCTTTCTGATGATGTTGGAAACTTCTTTGCTCCGCTGTATGGAAATATTTAAGACTTAAAAGATTTATATTATAACATAGCATTTAAAATGTCTCAGTTCTGTTCCCAGCAAACTGAGAGGCTTTTCACCATCAGCTTCAATGAAAATGGCATAAGGGCCAAGATGCATTTTAACATGAATTTTTTTTCCTATTTTGTACTAAGAGCCAAAAAGTTTCTCCAAAGGCCCCCTTGACCCCTCACAAAAAAAAAGAAATAATCCAGCAAGTAATCAAGGGTGAGTCATTGTCATGGCCAGACACTAACGGCCTTGAGACCCCTACACAGGTAACAGTCAGTGGGCTCTGAATATCACAGTTCTACCACACACGGCACACTGGGCACAGAGAAATACAGTATATTTCTAAGTTTATTATAGGAAAGATTCTATTGTCTTTTAGGATCCTTTGCCACAATATCTAACGCACTATCTTATTTGCTGGGAAACGAAAATTCTCACCTTACACATGCATTTCAAAGATAAAACTTGGTGATAAAATCTGATCTTTTAAAGGGATTTGAATATGAGTAAACTCAGCAGCTTTTGATCCATTTCCTTTTCTATGATTGATAGATGCCAAATTATATGAAATAAACTAAGAAACAGTCCCATCAATTTCTAAAATCCATGTTTTAACTTAAATATCATAAGGACAAACACCATTTCTCTTTAACTGAGTTTTTCCACCCGCCTCCAGTGTTAGAATGGTTTTTCCTTGTTGGTTTTTATGTTTTCTGCTTTTTTTAAAAAAATATTTCTTCAGATCATGCCTTTTGCATTTCTTTTAAGCATTAAGTTATATGTATATAGAGAAAGCATATTTAAGAAAAGGTTACAGGAAACATGGAAGTGACATCCTAATATTTAGTTTCTTGTTCCTTTTTCTGGGTTGTTTTTTTCCTTTCTTTCTTTCTCTCTTCTGTCTTTTAGATATTCCTCTGCTCCAGTGCCCTAAATATTAATGTAATATCAGCAGGTTTTCTCTAAAGTATCCTCTACTGCATTTCATTAGTGGTGTATTTTCCAATAAGTTTGTCTGACATTCCTTAAAACATCAACCACATTCGGACACCAGTCCTCATTAAGTGAGCAGCAACCCAGGCAGACTGCATATCTGACTGTCTTTCTAATTGTATCCACTGGATTTATCTGACCACAGACATTTATCTCAAATAGCTGGTTTTCAGTTATTTATACTGGCACATCTAAAAACTGAAATAAAGAACAAAAAAACCAACAAAACACAGAAATGATATATGACATTTCTCAGCTGCATAGTTTCATATATTTAAAGAAAACTAAAGGAAAACTAAACTTGTAATGAAGCTACTGAGATGGGAGAAAGGTGTTTGGTTTTTTTTTTTTAGTTTCTGGTTTTATCAAAGATTTTTGTATAAACTTAAGCATTGGCTAGTATAAAATTCATTTTCCCCCAAATCTCATATAGGAATAATAATATTTTATTTCTCTTCTTTTTGTTCTTACCATTTATTTAGAATTATAAGTGCCATTGGAAACTACCTACTGCACACATGTCCAGTGCCCACATTGGTGAGTTCTTGATCTAGTCTGGTGATGCTAAATGTAACACATATATTGGTCATTAATTTAAAAAAAATATGTTTATGTACTTCCTAAAGAAGCATTTTAATGTGGTTATATACCACATATTAAAACAGAAGTTATCAGATATCAATATTCAGGCCTACACATTATTTTCTCTTTACTGTGTAACCAGTGAGTAGTTCCTGAAATACTTGTGTTGTAGTTTTCAGCTGAGCACATTTCAGAGAGTAAGAGGGAGGTATACAGGATGAGCAGCTAAACTGCTTCCTAAATATTTAAGCAGGAAGGAATACTCAAAAATTCAACTGGTCATCAGTTGCTCTGGAGTATGATATTTGGAAAGAGACTGCTAAATAAAGAGAATAATAATAAAGATTTGCCCACCAGCTCTTATCATTTCTGTTCAGCACTTTTATATATTCATATATACACACATATATACCACATATGAATAAAAAATGTTACACTAAAAAAAACCAAAGCCTTCTAGATTGCCTTCCTAATTTTTTTTAAGTGAATAATCAATATACATGGCCATGAAAACTGTGTCTCAGTGGGGGAGCCACAATATTTACATGTCCTGAAAAACACAAGAAATGCTCTTACTGAAGTTTAGCATTTATATCCCCTATTCCTGGTAAAGTCTTCCCTAATTTCCTGAAGTGCTTGCTGTTTGGGCAGAGGTGACATTCTCCTTCTACTCTTTGAACCGCGGCAAATCCCTCTAGTCCGATCCTTCCCTCCCACTGCTTTAAAAGCAGGCAGATACTCCACACACTGCACAGTTTTATGCATGTGCAGTTGTGCAGGTGCCAGCCTATAGGACTGAAAAGAAAGGATGCAACAACAGCATCAGGCACAGGCATTAAGGCACAGAAACACACCAGGCACAAACACGATGTCCTCACAAGGTGCCCCTGGTACAGTTGCCATGGGAAACCTAACTTTGAATTTCCCTAGGTCTCGGTGTAAAAAAAAACTTTGACGGTGCAGTATTAATATGGGGTGGTGGGGTGTCTTCGCACCCTTTAGGAGCAAACAAACATCACAGGTGTTACAGTGGGCTCCTTCTGAGCGTTTTACTCCTTCCTTTCCCTTTTGCCACCCCGCTTCAATGTTGTTGTGTTTGGAGAGCCCTAAGTGACCCTTTAAGCTTAAACACAGCCAGACAAACTTTTAATCCAGACAATTAGGAGGGAAAACACGGTAATGTCACGCAAACGTGATTCAGTGACTTAATTAGAACCAAGTCAGCAGAGACGGAGGGGAAGCTGTACATCTCCGGAGACTCCGGGGGGCTCTTGCGGGAGGGTGAAGCCCTTGCAGTCCTGGGAAAGGGCAATATAAAGGCGGTAAAAACCACCCCCAAACCCAAAATAATGCAAAACAGAAAAAAAAACCAAAACCAAACCCCACATTTTAGAGAAAAAGTGTTAGAATAAGGTTATTTTTAAAGGAAAAAGGCTTAAAAAGGCCATCAGGAAGAGAGAGCCTAAAGAGTTAATTTTCAGCAGCAGCCGAAAGCAGCCCGCAGCCTGGGCAGGCTCCCGGCGCCCTCTGGTGCGAGGCGGCAGCAGCAGTGGAATTTTCCTTTGGAAGCAGCTTTGTCTCCAAGTTCAGGCACATTAAAATGACTCTTTAACGTGCCGACGGGACGAGGGGTGATTTCCCCGAGCGAGGAGGGGGGACAAAGGGAACTTTTCTTGGGGAGCAGCTTAGTTTGGGGTGACGGGGAGGGAAGGTTGCTTTATTTTTTACTATTTCGTCTTGACCCCCCCCCATTTCTGCTCCGGAGTCTCAAGTTAAGCTGGCTGCAACATGAAGAAAGGAGCCTTGAAAACTGGGCTGTGAATTAAGCCATCGCAGCCTCCTCAGAATAATGGTTGACAAACACAAGCGTGACAAATATATTTAAAAAAAACAAACCCAGAATAACCCAAACCAAACCAAATAAAAACAAACCCCCAAAACCATGCACGCCTTTTTTCCTCCGATCTGGAGTTTCCAAGGGAGGGCTAGCCTAAACGAGCAGGGAGAAGAAATGTATTCTTCCTACATGACTTTAATACTAAGCGGGAAGAGCCTCAAAATAACCCCACAAAACATTCTTGATTTCAAGCACTTCTCCTTTAAAATTGAAGATGCTTATTTTAATTTTCAGGAGAGTGAGAAGCCCTCTCTACTATCAGGCTGCAAATTCAGATTTTTTTTCACATCTTTACAATAAATAACAACAAATCAGCTGTAGCTGCTTTTGAGAAACAAAACGTGCAAGCATATACACAAATCCTCCCTATAAACGAAAAAGGGCCAACAGCTCAAAACAAGAAAGGAAATCGCAGGATCATTCCTTTGGGTATCTGCTGAGGAAATACGCTCTGGTTTTAACCCCTTAAAAAGGGGTGTAGGTGATTAGGGGGTGTGGAGGCAGCTTCCAAGCTCATCTTTACCAGCTGTTTCTCCTTCATTGCTAATACCTCCCAAAATGGCCCACCTTGCAGCAAATCAGTCCTTCCTCACTTCAAAAGACAAAAAGCAGGTACCAATTTTAGCAGGGGGCGGGGCTGACTTGCAGCCTGGATCCCCCCACCATTTCTGGGGGGGGCCTGGCTGCAGGTCAGGGCCTCCCTCCCCCGCGGAAATGCCCTGCCGGGGTAGACGATGGTGCTTGTCTGTACCTGGTTACATCGATGACGTTAACGAGGTTTTCAGCTCGCCTTTGCCCGCATCTCTTCCTCTCGGCATCCTTTCCCTTGGGGCGGTAGGCGCTGTGTTTCTGCTTCAGGAAAATATGAAATTACATTAAAAAAGGTGTGTTTTGTTGTTTGGTTGGTTGGGGTTTTTTTCTTAAGGAGGCTTTTTTAAAAAGAAAAGAGGGTTTTTGCTTAAAAGAAGGCTTTTTAAACATGTGCTTTCACCTCCCACCCTGACAACGCTTGAGAAAGTTTGGAGAAATAAGCGGCAAGTCCCCGGCGGCCGCTCTTCTTTTTTGCACAGCAGCCAAAACACATTTCCCTGGGAAAAACAAATAAAAAATTAAACACAATTTATTTCATAAAAGCTAGCAGATTTTTGTTGTCAAGGTGCGGGCGAGGCTCAGCACCTAACCTGGTTTGCAGACACACGCATGCGACTCTTCCACTTCAAGCTCCCCATAAAAGTGGTTTAAAAGGGAAAATAGATGTTTTAAATTATTATTAAAGGATCTATTTTGCAGCCAGCCATAAGTCAAAGCAAACTGTCGCCGAATATTTGTAGGAAGGGTCATGGGCAGTCGGATTTGTCCTATTAATAGGACACGGGAAGACCCGGGAGAGCAAACGCCTGCACCGAAGTCAAAGTGGGACGTGATCTGGGGGAACAGATTAAGGACAGACACGGGCAACCAGTACTTTCCGGATGCTCAAAATCCTCATTATTTCATGTTAAATAACATTTTAGAAGAAGCTCCCTCGGCTCTTCTGCTGGAAGGAAGCGGGATTTTCTGGAAGCAGTAGTAAAACCAGGGAGGAAATAAAAAATGAATACAGATGACAGCTCCCCGTTGGGAAGCTAATCAAAATTATAGACTCTAAACGTTCAACTATCAAGGGCTACTTTGCTGCAATTAGTTTTAAATCATAAACATATAAATACAGGAACTAATTAAAAGACCATATCGGAGTTTATCTGGAAATGACTGAAAAGTAACAGACCATTCCCGAAAACCGTCAGGACCTTCCCGGGAAGTCTATTGAAGCTGAAGAATTGAGAGTCGGATGCACGAAAACAGGGCGAGGAAGAACCCAGTGCCCCCACGCTTAGAAGGTGACAAAGGATACGTTTCTAAAAATCCTGATGACCCAATTGTTATTTCTTTAGCTAGAATACTGGCTGAAACCGTAGATGTTGAAATAGTAACTCGCTATTACAGTTGTACAGAACATTTAAAATACGACTTTAACAGTTTAAGAAGTAAGCGTTTTATGTAATAAGACTACGATAGTTATTCATTTTCCCTAATTAGAAGTAATTGATCTTTAATGGATATTTTTTACAACAGAGACTTCACAAATAAGATTTCAGTATTTGTGCTTGTAGGTTGTTATTCTTTCATTATTATTTCATGGGTTTACTGGTGTTTTTAATCGCGCACTTTGTGTCCATGTTTATTACCATTATAAGAACTTTCAGAAGAAAAAAAAAAAATTGAGGCGATGAGGAGGGCCTGGTTATAGCTCTTTAATGACGTGAAAGACAAAACTTCTATTGACTTCCGTGGGAAGAAAATGAGGGCCTGCGAGAATTACTGCTGGGTGTCCCCTGAGCAGGAGGCACGTTTATTTTCCTTTCTCCCTTCAGCCCTGAGAGAAGAGACGGACACTGACACAGACACGCATGAACCGGTGCTCCTGCGGGGGTGCATTCGTGGCCGGGCTTGGAGCCGACCGTACCTTCCCAGAGAATGTCTCTTCCGTGGAGGAAAAGCGTCCCTCATTCCCTGCCCGACCGGCACAGGTCCGCTTCGAAATCCTCTCCGCCAGCATCCCCGCCTTACACGGCCGTGGGGAGAGGAAAGGGAACACGCGTGGCAGCTGCCCGCTGTCAGCGGCTGCCACCTCGGTTTGCAGGGACATGCGGACAGCAAGACGGACTGACAGAAGTGTGACGGACTGACAGACGTGTGACGGGCTGCCAGCCGGCGTGCTCGCCGGTTTCTCGGCAAGCAAGGATTCCCACACAGCAGGAACAAGCCAGGGGCTTTGCAAATGTTCTTTACACGGCGGAGTGACAGAGGCTTAAACTGCATTATCAAGTACCCCGCGATATTCGGCTTTCATTCACGTTTCAAATAAATTATTTTATTAACGACCCACTAACGGTTTTAACGACCCGTGTTATTTAATCACCAATGCTCCATGAAAGGTGTTATTTATTTGAAACTTCATTCCAATTTCCAGTCGCTCTCCACTTGCCGTGGGTAAAATGTGCACTATTAGAAGACAGTGAGAGGGCTCTCAGATAGAAAACCACAGTTAGACAAACATATTGGGAACACTACACTACACTTAGGCTCTTAATTTCATTTTTAACAAAAATGAAAGTATTTTCCCATTTGCTAAGCACTTACTATTCCTGTTGATCTCCCTGGAAGGTGCTGGGTACTAAAGCTTTAGGAGAAAACAGGCCACCTTTCAATACAGGCCTAAGTATGGATTTAAATACCCTAACTTTAAGCACCTACATTAACAAACAAGAAGCCCTACGACTTAATTTCAATCCCCAATTCACTGTACCACGCTTCAAAGTTGACATAAACAGATGTGAGCAGTGGAGAAACTGTGCGAAAGTTAAAGGAAAAAAAAAAAAAAGGCTGTGACAAACGAAAATTTTAGGGGATGTTAGCACAGTGACAGCCGCACTAGAGAGCACGATCTGCCAACTTGTTCATTCCCTCTGGAAACACAGCCCGTCCCTTCCTACCGTCGTCCTAAGAAGAGTAACAGCGGTGCTAAACTCGGCTATAAAGCCCCGCAGCACCGGCACCGACCCGCGGAGCGGGTATTTACGGAACCAGGGTCACCAACAAAAAACCCTGTAGCAAAACTGCCGGGAGACGAGAAGCGAGTGATGCCCCTCGACACCGCCAGTTTCTGTTCGCCCGGATCTGGCCTTTACAACCGATCAGATTTTTGCTCCGAGTCAGGGGCATAAAAAAACCCCAAACCCTCAGTCCCCTAGAAGTTAACCGTGATGTGCCCGAAATCCAGCTCTGCGCCCGGCTTGTAGACTTCGGATGCAGTGGGGCAGGTGAAGCCCACGCGGGAGCCGGGGAGCGCACAGCGACACGGGCAGCGCTGGCAATCCCCGCCGGTCGGGCCAGGCAGGACTGCAGGATCGGGCCCGCACGCCTCGTTCTCTGATCGTTAAATAAGCTTCAGATATAGTTAAAAGAATGAACGCAGACCTAAACTCAAAGCATTGCTGAGATCTCAGTAAAGCAAAGAAGAAGAAGAGAAAAGACAAATAAACCCCACAACAAACCCTAAATAAAGCTTAGGGAGGGCGGCCAGCAGCACAGCACGACGTGTCCCAGTGACCGCGCTGCTGCTCGGATTTTCCTCCACGATGCTCCCACCATCACCTTTTTTTTTTTCTCCTGCAATGCCTGATATCTTTTCGGCATAAGTCAGCAATCCTGTATCTCTGCGCTAGGCCTTGTACGACGAGCTAAACCAGCACAGTATGCCCGTGATTAAGATATTCTGATTGACATTTATTTTATATTTTAAAAGCTCTGCATGTTGAAATCTATCGGGAACAAATTAGACCCGAGGTACTGCAAAATCAGGACCAGAAGCAGCTTTTCTAGCCAGGCATTGTCTTCATGTCTGGTTTATACAGTGCTCAGTAAAATGGATTAAACAGAACGATCCCTCGGTGAATCTAAGCAGGATGATCAACCATAGTGATAAAATATGACCATACCATTCTCTGCGTAATACCTCCGGATTATTTAATAATGGTACATTCCCCGGTTATTACCCCTGCTCATGACTAACGACCGCGGCGTTGGTTGCCAGAATTAAAATTCACAACGTTGGTTGCCAGAATTAAAATGCACAATCTAACACGGGCAAAGTTTTAAATACCAGGACTGGCCTTCCTCTTCACAAGCAGTAAGAAATGCAGAGTTCTGGAGGTGTAGCGATAAACTCTCATGGAAAACTGTGGCACGGGAGCAACGCACATGTTTTTAAATAATCGGTATGATTATATGTGAAAGATTAGTATTATTATATTATTTAGCAACCTTGTCTTTAAAATACACTGTGAGGGCTCTGAATATTATATGTTCAATTACTTGGGAGGCAAAGGGCAGACCAGGGCACTCTGAATGTTCACATTTTGGTAATTTTTTAGAAACAAGGCAGTATAAAACGAAAAAGATCAGGAGCAGGAACAGTCACTCCACACAAGCAGCACACAGACGTCCTCGCCATTTTAAACAGTCCCCACGAAGGCCTCGGTTCCTGCGCATTAAAAAGGACAGTGGAGGATAGGATTACGTCAAATAGTAATTAAAGCATTAATTTGGGGACTGCGAAGGAGCCGAGTAACTGCCGAGGGGGCGAGGTGGTCCGGCCCCGCCGCGGGAGCGCCAAGGGAGGCCGGTCCTGCCCGGTTACCGCAAAGGCTTGGCGGTGCCAGACGGGGGGAGAGAACCGAGGTGTGACCGTCGTTCAGATGGCGACACCGTCGCTGGGCGCGACAGAGAGGCAAGCAGGCAGTCACAGCCCTGCGCCCCTCCGTACCGTGCC
>NW_010171990.1:1935-32067 GCF_000695765.1 Mesitornis unicolor | reverse complement strand
TTATTATTATTATTACTATTATAAATGCAATGAAATATACTCAGACGTTCTGGCCACAAAGCAGAGAAAGAAGCTTTGAAATCAAATATCATTATTACAGCTGCATATTTCAGCTGGCACCAAATGAAGACTGTTGCGATGAGTACTGCACAAGGAATTGCTGGAAGACACCATGAACAAATGGCAGGAAAAGACTTGACTAGTGGTGTGAAACCCGGAATATCTTTAGAACCACTGGAAATTATTAAAGTTTTGACAACATTCTTCATGGCATCCCTCTCCTCTTTCATCAGCTGTGGAAGTGATCAGCGTTTTTTGTCATTCAAATACGTGTTCATATTTCCTTTTCCCAAATTATTGAGTGAAAAACGGAAGCACAGGGAGACTTTCCCAAGGTCGCACAGGAAGCCTAAGAAAGGGGCCAGGAATCGAAACTTGAATTTCTGAGTCCATCACTACAATCAGTAGAGAAAATCATGATAAAACCTTTTATTTGCTATAAGATATACAATGCATATTCCTTATCCTAAATAATGTACATTTCAGACAGAGGACAATGATGAAATTAGGAAGAGCTGCAGCAAGCAATGAAAGTTTCCCAGCTATTGCCAATGCTTATGCACTACTTTAAACTGTTTAAATGTGAGGAGAAATCTTAGTCACAGACTACAGCCACTGCCACTTCGTATTTTTCTGATGAAACCCATGGAAATGGTTATGATCCTGAAAGAGAGGTATCTGCAGACATCATTTTTTTCGCAAGGCTTTCCATTTCCAAACCAGTACAGCTTATTTGAATGGAGCCTTTTGGTAACGGTGTTGTTTGAGTTGTTCGTAGCACATAGAAGAAAACACTGACTCTACTGTCTTTTTTCCTTTCTTTTTTAAGACTCCTTTTTTATTTTTTTTTTCATCTTGTGGTCCACATTACTCATGGACTGCAAACGATTCCCAAGAAAGCCACAATCAGTGGATTCTCCCTCTGTCTGTAAAAACAAGACTGGATCTGACCTGACGTGAGGTCATCGTTTGCAGCCCGTTCTTGGCTGGAACTGAGCCGTGAAGGCGATTTACACGCGCACAGCCGCCCATGGCAAGGTTTTACAGAATCACAGAATATCAGGAGTTGGAAGAGACCTGGAAAGCTCCCCCAGTGCAACTCCTGCCAGAGCAGGATCACCAGAACAGTCACACAGGAAGGCGTCCAGGCGGGTTTTGAATGTCTCCAGAGAAGGAGACTCCACAAACTCTCTGGGCAGCCTGGGCCATGCTCCATAACCCTCACACTGACAAACTTTGTCCTCATCTTCAGCTTGAACCTCCTGTGCTCCAGCTTGGGACCATTGCCCCTTGTCCTGGCATTGGACATCCCACAGCAGAGCCTGGCTCCTTCCTCCTGACACTCGCCCTTTACAAATTGATCCCCAAGAATGAGGGCAGCCCTCAGTCTCCTCTGCTCCAAGCTCAAGAGCCCCAGCTCCCTCAGCCGCTCCTCAGCAGGAGATGCTCCACTCCCTCCATCGTCTTTGTGACTCTGCTGGACTCTCTCCAGCAGTTCCTGTCCTTCTTGAACAGAGGGCCCAGAACTGGACACAATATTCCAAATGCTGTCCAGTGATGCTCCCACAGTCACTGCCCACAGTTCCAGCCAGAGGAGCAGGACTTCTCTGACCACCCTGCTCTATGCCATACCAGCAGGGCTCGATGAAGATTATGCTTTTAAAAACAACATTAAAATAGTGAAAGCACAGCAGAGGACTAATTAGGGGCAGGCAGCGGGGTGCCACAGCGGCATCGCAGGGGCTCAGCACCTTTTGTGGTGCTGAGCTGCTCAGACGTGGCAGGGCCGGGGCGATGGAAAAGGCTCCTCAGACAATTGTGGGCAAAGCGCCATTGCAGCCCAGGATTATCTGGTTTCCAGTCTGAAACGCTGTGACCTCAGCTCCATTCCCTGCAGACTTAACCCAGCAGTGCTAATTTAGCACCAGCATCCTGGTTGGCAAAGTCAGCGGGGAGGCCACGAACTCAAGCTCTCCTCCTCCTCCCGTCGGTCCTCCTGGATGGAGATCTGAGTCACAGAGAGGTCTGGGAGATGGGTGGAGGAGGCAGGGAAAGGTGTCACTGGAAACAATCATCATTTGTGCTACCTGGATACACTGGGACTTTGTTCTTCTACCAGTTTGCACCAGCACGGGAGTCCCTCCTCCACGATGCATTCCCTTTGCCAAGCAGTAGACTGAAGAAATGATCCCTTACCACCAGAAGCGCCTTGAAAGGTGGCAGGTTTTAGCTGCTCGTAATCACGTTAGGAGGGGGAATTAATTTTAAGTTATCGCAAAAGGTGACAGAGTTGTCTTGGTTATGAACTGCTGCTGATTCTGTGTGTACTGATCTGTCGAGGAGAAAAGAGCCAGAAGCCTTTATTGGCTTCGCTGTGCCTAGCGAAAGTGTCTGCCCTCTTCCAGAAGATAAGTTCAGCCTTGTTTATTTTCATTTTAGCAATTCAGAAAGCTCCATTCTGTGCCGTACCAGACAATATCGCTGTGCCTTTAAAAAGGAAAGGAAGTGTGGTCCTGGCAAACATAACCGGAGCAATAAAATATAAATCTTTGTAATTGTTGTGGAGACAGAAAGCAAAACAAACTGTACTTAAGTACATTGTAAGAAAATGTCAGAGATTTGAGGGAATGGTCATTAGCATACGAAATCATTTATCTCCCATGAGTAAGTGAGTTGGACAGAGACCAACCCTTTTAATTTTCAGTATTTTTCCTTTTGGGATTTCTTGGAATGTCAAAACTACTAGTTTTTTCCCTCCAGAAAAGAAGATTGACTTCAAGGCTGATGTTCAGAGACCACAGCAACAAGTTGAACACGGTGTCAGCTCCCCCAGACACCCCCTGTACACGTGCATAGCCGAGTGCCCAGCTACGGGTGCAAATGCCCGGTGCTCAGGTCTCTTGTGCAGGTGCCCCATCTGCTGCATTAGACCCCATGCAATGCCCATGGGTGTTGCCTGGCATTGACACCCAGGTCCTGAGAGGACTCACAGGCTGCCTCACACATCATCACCCCCACCCATGCGGGTGTTCCCAGGATGTTAAATTGGCTCAAATGAAAATTATGGTTTCCTGTAGGTCAGCAGTCCCCACGGCCACTGCATAAAACCATCCCAAGAGCAGCAGGATCCTTTTAGCATCACCTCAAACCACCCACTGTTTAACTGGTCCCACTGGTCCCTTCAGTGCTGGGAAGATTGCCTGAAAGCCGCTTTCAGGGACAGCCACTTCTCCACCGTGCCTGTCTCTGTGTCACCCCACCAGCATCGCATCTCCTTTCTTTCTTTATTTAAAAACTAAATTATGGAGGGAGAAGGCTATTGGGAAAAAAACGTGTCATGAAGCATCTCCACCCAGCTGGCACCAGGTGATGGGTGAGGTGTCCCAGTACCCTTCAGCCCCCCCTCGCAGATGGTCCCTCTCCCAGGAGACCTAAGGAGCAGGGATGGGTTGAACCTGATGGGGACCCCCATGCTGCCGCGCTTGGTTACACAGCTGCCGAGCCGAAATGCATGAAGTTATTTGAGACAGTTATGGAAACATTTGGGTACCCTGAACTTCTCCCTGCTGGATTCTTGTTGCAGATGGGAAGAAAATGAAGTTCAGATCTTCTGGGATTAATATAATCAGAGAATCTGAGAGGAAAACTCGCGAGCCGTTTTCCTCCTTTCTTTGATGAGGGGGGTGTCTCCAAGGTTAATGAACTGCATCCCTCACAGTAGGCAAAATGATATCACACATGTTTCAGAGCAGAGCAAGCTTGGATGTACCATGGAAAAGGTTTATTCTTTTAATTATAGAACAGGAAAACCGTGTTTCGGCCCCTTAGTAAGACTGTTTCTAGCAAGAAAGTACTGAACAGTACCAAATGCAAATATCTTGCCTTTTTTTTTTTAATAAGGTGGTCAAAAGGTCTAAGGGGAAGCAGGGATTTTGGAAGTATGCACAAAGTCAACAGTGCAGTTAGCAATGGGATAGTAAGATTTCACAGCTCCGCTTTGATCAGTATTTCAGAAAAGTGAAGCCATAGTACAGAACGTCCTCTGAACTGAAACCAAGGCAGGCTTTGTCTTTTATCTCAAATATCAGCTAAGAAAATTAGAATGATATGAAAATGCTGAACTCATTACATTTTATTCGCGGTTTTACAAAAAGGCTCCAGCGAGGCATATGGTTTCTTAATGAAGGTAAGAATTTCTGGGACACTCTAACTGCTTTGTACAGTCTATGTGTGAGCCAAAGAAGTCATTATCTCCCCAAAATGCTTTACAATTTGAAGCTGCCGTCACTTATTAACTGTCTTTGATTTTTGGAGCATACTGGTGGTTTCACTTTCTTTTTAGTAGACACACTGACATTGCATCCATTAAAAAGTCATGTAGGATTGATTTTGCTTTTCAGTCTAATTAATCCAATTAATTCTTTTCTCCTTCCTCTTAGTTTATTTAGTCCTTCTTCATGATTTTTCTGCAGTGCAGAAGTCCTTACGATGTTTGTTTGAATGAACATGCACGCAAAAGTACCCATCCATAATTGGAAGCAGATGCAGCCTCAATACCCAAAGCTTGGATTGCACCTGGCAGTTGTGTCATGGTCTCCTCTTCAGAAAATCATTACTGACGGATTTGGTGACATCAGTGGATTTGGTGCCTTTGGTGGATTTGGATCAGGCCTATATTTGTATAATAGACATCCATTTGCCTTCTAAACACCAAAATTATGTGTACCACCTGCATTTTCATGACTAAGTGGAGAAATATCTAGGTGAAAGAGAACCTAAACAGACACATGAAGCATGGTGTTAAGAGCTTTTGCTAACACTTTTCTACCCATTATCTTTTTTCCTAAATCACTTCCTTCCTCTAGAAAGGGTCGTTTTTAATAGATAATTAGTTAGAACTCAGGAATGTTCTTTGCTTTCCCCTTATTCTTGCCCATGTGTGATTTCAGGCAGCAAAAGCTCCTATCAAGCATCTTCTTATCAGAATACCTGCAGACCTACAAACTGCACACAGTCAAGTGACAAACCTCATCCTCATCTTGCACGAGAGGACTTCAGCCTGAGCCATGGTGCTGGTCCTGGTCCAAACCTCTCAGATGCAATGGGAGATTGGACAGAGCTGGAGGTCAGGGCCTATTTGTGTAATTATCCCATGTCTGTTGTTCTTAGGAAAACCACAAGACCTCGCTAAAGCAGACTCACCCAGGATGCTCCTGGCCTATGGGGATAACACAACAGAGCAAAGAGTTGTGTGAAATCCTGTTTTCTTTAAAGCAACTAGAGTCTCTTAAATCTTTTCTGAATTTCAAGCTCAGCATCAAGGTTGGTTTTGGGGTTTTTTTGCCCAAAATGATCTGCAAATAATGAATGACAAAACCCAAACCATTTTGTGGGCAGAAATTCAGCTTCCCTGTGAGGAGGGGGTGCGGGTGGTGGAGAAGGTCAGAGCCATCTCCATCAATGGCATAGACAAAGGCAGGGAAAGTGCATGTTCCTTGACACAGTTTGGTTTCTAACCTTAATTTTTTTCAATGCCTCTGCACTAATTAACTTAAGGTCTTACTTCTAACTCCAGAACAAATCCTGGTGGGCTCCAGGAAGGTTGTTCCACACTGTCCCTGCACATGGGGTCCAACCAGCAAACCAGGGAACAGAAAAACACGTAGGTGTTTGTTTTGGGATGCTCCGGTTGCTGCTGACTTCTGCTCGGTTTTGCTTTTTGCAAGCTGGCAGGTGACACCACAGTCCCCCTTCCCACTCCAGGACCTTTTTGTGCTGAGACACACCACCACCCCGGGGCTGGGTGCTTGGTCAGCATGGAAAGCCAGTGTTCCCAGACCTTGGTGACTCCACATCCTGCCAAGGCACCAGCTCCACACTGTGTATTTCATGACATGAGGCTTTTGGGACACATTTGCCTGTGCTTCTTTTTTATGAGCTTCCTGTTGTATTTAAGAATCATTTCTCCTCTTCACCTTCTTGTTGTAATGTAAGGGCGATATCAGCTGGAATGAGGCTTTACACAGCAAGAGCCCTGACCACAGATGAGAAAATTACCACGTTCCCCTCTGGTTTTATTCCTTTTTTCTTTTTTTTAACAGATTCACTGGTTACAAACCCATAAAATTACTTTCTTCTTCCTCCTCCTCCTCCCACAGCCTCCTCCAGTTTCTAGTTCGAGGATGCCCATGGGAACAGCAACCCACCCACTCTACACCCCATGAACCCACTTGAGTTTTCATCCCTGAAGACAAAGGCATCCAGTAGCCCCCAAGCAACTGCCTTTGTCACAGAGGTGCTATAGACTGAGGCAACCTGAAGCCTTTACAAACATCTGTATGTGGGGAGAAATAAGGAATTTTTCTGATTTAAAAATGCTTTATTTGTGGGTGGCTGTGGGAACTAAAGCAAGGTTACTGGGAGGTCACCCATAAAAGTGCTTCTCAATTCAGAAACAACAGGAACCTTTCTCTACATTGGAGGATTTTTATGATAATGAGCGATGTTCTACTGTATTTAAACAATTTTCACTTATTTCTTTTTGGTCACATGAGATTTGTAAGAATCTCCACATATTTAGAGAATTCACTTTAAACCTTGTTGCCCATACGTTTTCCATTGCAGATGTTCTGGGATGACAGAGCTCCTCCGTCAGGGGCTTCTCCACAATGGAAAATTTATTAACACTAATTAACTGCACACCAAATTGTAATCCAGTGCTTGGATCCAGCTGACCTTAACCTTCATTTTCCCACTCTCGTACAAAAGTACTCAGTACCTCTCCAGTGGCACAGAAGTGCTGACTTAGCAAAGCCTGTGAGCAGATGCAAAAGTTTAGCAATAAGCTGAAATCTTTCTAATTTAAATGAGACCACTCTCAGGCTTACAGTTAAGCATATGCTTAGAGTCTTTACTGCATCATTGTTTACATATAGAATATAAAGCCAATAATAGGTGGCTTTTTCCTTTGACTTCGGTGGTCTTTGTGTCATCACAATGTGGTGACAGTCCATTTTTTCCTCGGTAGCATGATGGTGGTACGTATTTGTTAAGAAAGAGTTTTGTATCAAGAAGGATAGGCCTTACTGCAGATTCTGAAATGGTGATTATCAGATTATATCAAATGGAGCCCGTCTGTTATACATCCCGTTGAAGGCATGGAGAGGGTGTTGGCCAAGGGAGAAATAAGCTCACTAAAGTGCTCAGCATGAGAAATAGCATTTACAGTGATGTGGGAAATCAAATAGCACTGGGACTAGGCAGATCTCTCGTCTGCTTCCACTAGAGGTACTTTTATTTTAAAAAATGGAAAGAAAATCAACATTTCAACCATTACTAGATATTAATGTGCATTGATATAGGTGTGTTTTTACCTGAGCACAGGAGAATGTTGTTTTGCCAGAAAGCTACTGTGCTTTTTAACCTTGGTTGGTGCCCCACTCTCAGTAGGTAAGCAATCAATGAGATCAGTGATCATTAAGGAATCGTGTCATTTATCCAAATGTTAGTAAAATTGTGCATTACTGTGCTCCTCCTCAGTGTAAATCCATGTATTGGTTCCCCATTCACAATAATCTAGGTTTTTTCTTTAGTCCAAACTAACTCCTGAAAATTTACTTCACTGTAATCAGTTTTTGTAAGGATGGGGGGGGGAGGGGAGTGGGGAAAGGAGAGAAAGAAAGGAAAAGGAAGAGAGGGGAGATTCCCATACACAGAAACTCCATGACAGCAGAATCCAGATAAACAAATAATAAAAAATACCGCCTTTAATTTTAGTTGGGTGCCATGGCTTTTCTGGCTTGGCTAAATTAGCTGAGAGCGAGAGTCCTCGTGCAGTCCCATCCCCGTTCCAGCCCATACAAACAGAGGAAGTGGTTTCCTGGGAACTAAACCCACATGAACGTTTTGCTGATGGTGCTTTACTTCCCGTCATTTCCTCCTCTCTTCACATTTCACACATAAACTCACTGGCAGGACAGAGCACCTGGTACCCGGGTCAGATTTATTCTCTCAACTGAAAGATGAGGGTCACAACTCATCATCTGTGATGAGCAAACCAAGTCCCATCATGGCTTAATTCAAGATTTGCTTTGGATGGGCTCCATCATAGCAATGACTGGTGAGACAAGAAGAGTTACGAGGGCTTTCTCCCCTCCATTAGCTCTGATAAGCATCTTTGTCATGATGCCATGGCCATGTGGTCCTCAGGTCATATAGAAGCTGTGTCTGCCCCTATTTAAAGTGATGCTATTGCTGTCGTTACTTTCATTTAAGAATTAAAAGGTGGTTATCTCAAGATCAGAGTGGTTGAATTTAAAAATACCTCCGGAGCTACCAAGTATGTCCAGTGTTCTGGTCATTTCTGCAGTCTCACTTGGCTGCAAGAAAGCATCATACGGGTCCAAGGGATGATGATATATTATCAATCTCCTGACCTACCCAATTCTTGATGCGTAATAAAGTCTATTTAAGACTGTAGAAGGATTAAAGCTTAGTTGCTTCCAGAAGCACATTTCCTAAGTCATGGCAAAGATTAAAAGACTTTAATGGGTTAGAGCACCCTTCTCTGGGGTCAAGACTGCTCCAGAATATTGACTGGACTCTCTTGAATGTCGCATGAACCACACAGAGCAGGGATATGTCTGTTTTTTGAGGAACAACACTTAAGTACGTGCTGTTTAGGAAGCCACGGGACATTTAATGGAGCAATGAAGATGGCATGATAAGATTGAGCAAAGTCATCGGGGAGCTCATAGTCAAAGATGTTCTGTTTCCAAATGAAAGCAATAATGCTTTTCATTCTAAAAATGAGATATTTTGTTGTTTTGTTAATTACTTGATGTTAAAATATTGAAAGTCTACTTCTTGCAGAACTATGAAGAACAACACAAGGAAAGGTACTCTGCTAAACACCTGAAATGTTAATAAACTGCAGGTCTTACAGTGGTTTATGTCTCGAAAATTAAGCCTTTAACATGTGTTTGAAGATTCAAGCTTCAGCTGTTCCAATTAATTAGAAAGCTTTAAAAATGCAGCTTAATGAATTCAGTGCTTGTTTATGTTAAATTGTCAAAGAATTAAGCAATGAAAAAGTGTGATTTGGGGAACATCTGATTGCAGCCCATGTGGAATTCCGTATGTCAGAGAAGCTGGAAAGCATTTTATGGTACCATTGACTAGAACGTGAATTAATTTCCTACTACTTCCTAAAAGACTTCTTAGTAGGGTTAACAAAGGATTTATCATAATTATTGCTCTGGCCTGGAACATGATTATAAATTATACGTGTGTGTATTTTGTTTATAGAATTCCCAGTTTGCAATTAAAACAACCTGCAATTTTCTCTTTCCTTTTTTTAGCGGCTGATCTGGAAAATCTATCATTTGTTTTCAGAATTAATACCTGTCAAACATTTCTTCTGTTTTACAGTGCCAGGAAAAGTGAAAAATAAGAAATGTTTGAAAGATTTTAACAGAAGAGGATTGGTACGAAGCTGGTAGAGAATAATGATGCTTCGTATTTGTTAGGACAAAAGCTGCAACCACTTTTCTATGCATAGATGTTTCATTGCTCGAGAGCCAAATCAAACACCCTTAATTATGTCAAGAACTAAGCAGTTTGTTTGATTTTAATGAAATCACTTCTGGGGTTCCTGAACTTGTTTTTTCTCTAAATTATCACTGAAAGTGTTTGCACAATTTTCATTGCAGGTGTGGATGTCATATGCATGAAAGGGATGTGTTAAATTAACAGAATTTAATGTATTTCTCCAGGTCGTGTTTGGATGTGTTTCCAGTCAAGGCACAGAAGCGGCATCACAAGATTTACCTGGGCAATATGTCTTGGTTGCTAAATATTAAGCAAGTTAAAATAATATGGCCATATTAGGAGTAGGTGAGTGTAATCTGCTGTCCCGGCACGGTGTCCTATGGGAACCGCTGAACATCAGCAGAAGAAAACGAAGCTTGGGCATTCGTAAATGAAGTTAATTGAGGATGCAATGAGAGGGGTAAGATGGCCCTCAAACTTACCTTGGGTCTTACTGGGGTCATCACCTCTAGCAAAAATGTGGCATTTGTACAGCTGGGCCTGGAAATGAAGATTCTCAGCCCAGGATAACGTATGTGCTCTGGACTCTCATTTCAAATGTGTAGATGATCCTTCAAGCCATAACACTCTGTGCCCCAATAACTAACATACACAAAGGTAATTCAGTCTAGGCACCTTGAGGCCTCTGTCTTTCCTCCTCTTTAACTCTATGGCCTAGGAGATTTCTTTTACACCCCAAACTCCTGACCCAAGCCTTCAGGATGCACAAGAGTCTGGGTGAGGAGCTGCCCGATTTCAGATGGATCAGATCGATGTCTTCAGCTTTACAACATTGCTGTTATTATTATTAAATCAGCTCATCTCATAAATGTGAAAAACTCAGGTCAAAGAGGATATTCTGAGTCTATTGAAATACTTATCGATGGCAAAAGAAGGGACCTGAGTGAGGCTGAAAAAAAAGTTTTGGTAAAATGTAACCCAAACTAGCGTTTTAAACACCAAAAAAATCCATTTAAAGTCATCTTTTCATTTTCTTAACTGTGTGCGATAGCTTTAAGTCTTTCAAATACATTTTTTCCTCTTTGATACCATCTCTATGTTTGCAACTGGAACCACAGCCACCCTGGACTCCTCAACTGCTGCAAGAACAAACAATTCTGCAGACACCGTCATGCCTACAAGTCACTTGAGTCACTTGAGGTTTGTATAAACCCATGGTCCACTCTCTGGGAAATTTTTGTCTTAAATGCTGCTGCAAACACCAGTGGTACTGGATGTACCCAAAGTCAATAGGTGGTCCATTAAACATAACGACTGCCTATGCAGAAGTTTTTTTCGCCTCCCAGTGAATCAAGCTCCCATTTTCCACGGACAAAGTTTGTATGTCTGTGTGTTGGTTTTGAAGTTGACTGTTTTGGATGGTGTTCAAACATCAATACATTTTTATCACAGGTTTTTGGCTTTTCTTTTTTTTTCATTTGAAAGTTAAAAGCCTAATGGGATCGCTGCACAGAGACGGAATAGTTCCAGGGGAGGAAGTAATATATGATAAAAAGAAGGGTGTTCGATTTCAAAGCTTTCTAATAGAAAGTTTCAGAAAACCATGAATAGAAAACTCTTACACTAATACTGCCAGCCTACATTATGTATACCGAGTAAAAATAAAAAAAGAAAGTTTCTTTTTTTAGCTCTTAGGGGAAATTAAAATAACATACTTGTACAGGAGAATATGCAATCTAAGTGAATGCTTTGTTTATATTTAATACAACACAGGGAAAGTATTTTTGAATTCACTGGAGCAAATCAAGCTGGATACGTTTCGGTGCCCTAGACTGGCCAGTGCAATGAGCCTTGCACTGGGCCACAGCCTGATCTTGGCTGGGGTGCCAGCACTCTGATTTCACTGATTGGCATCACTAGAGCATCAGACAAAATGCAGACATTAACTAAACCCCTATTCATAATCTCAGATGTGTTTCATTTCTTCTCACTCCTTCCTTTTCTTGTTTGATGTGGAGTTTTCCAAAGTGTTTTTCCTTGGTTGGGTTCCTGATTTTTTTCCCCGGAGACAGGATTGCATCCATCTTCTTGCTAACATTTCTCATCAGTTCCCCATCCCAGCTCCATAAATACATGTGAGTTTATAAACCTATTTACAGAAGGCCAAGTTTTCTCTGAAAAGAAGGAAGTTTTTTACATAGGATGAAAGTGATAACTAAGAGTTATTTGTATGTGCAATGCAAGGTTTATGGAAGTTTTGGCCAGCTACTGGAACCCATGGCAATATGAAATGGAGATCTCAGTGTTGTTTCTGCTTGACGACCCAAGTGGAAGTACATGGATCATCTGCTCATGAAACAAACCTTTACTCTCAGTAAAAGCATCCCACAAGGGAAATCCACTTCTGTATTCAGCCCAGACAAAGTTTATCAAATCTTGGCTCTAACGGTGATGCCAGCTTGCAGAGAACCCCACTGATTTTACTTTTTTGCATTTCTCCTGCAGCTGAATTCAAGTACTTGCACTGGCTTTTCTTCAGCCTTTTTTTTGCTAACAATATTTGGCCAGTATTTATTTGTTTGAGTGTTTGAAGAGGGACTTCTATTCATGTGAATATAGGTATTCATCATGTAAATGAATGTATTTATTCTGTAAAGGCTCACCCTGTCTCTGCTACACTCATGCAGTTACTTGATAGGAATGTGACAAGAGGAAATTGAATATAAAGTCTACTGGACAGCCAATAAATCAGGCTTATATCTTTCTCTCTACCTCAGACAGGAAGGAACCCAGCTATTTTTAAATCTATAGTCCATATAACTAGCCAGAGCTGTTTCGTCTCTTAAAAAGAGGGTATAAAAAAATAAGAAAGACAAGAAAATAAAAACTAATCAGATTTTAAGTGTCCCCCGATTCCTTAGACTTGCTTACCTGGCCATGTGCCTGTCCCCCCCATGAGGACGTGGCTCCCCCTTCCCCGAGATGCACAACGTGCTCAGGATAGAGCCACAACCCGTTCAGGGACTCCACGTCAAATCCAACATAGGGCACATTCATCAGACCTAACCCTGAGCTGGCTGAAAAATACAGCAATAAAAACAGTTCTCAGAGCAATGCCAACACCGTGAGCCCTGGTCTCGCTTCTGGAGCCGTTCTGTCCAGATATGACAAATCCTTTCTGCCAAGCAGGCCGTGGCATAGGTCTTTTAAAGTCAAATTTCTCCATCTCAGAGCATTTTTGAGCCAGTTACACACACATGACCTCGCCAAGGCTGCCGGGTAAGAGTGATTCATTCCAAGCAATCCCCCAGTGTGAATCTTTGCTGATTAACGTTTTCATTTGTCTTCCTTTAACAAGCAAGTTACTGCTGATGAGGAGATGAGGGATTCTTAAGTTTCCTAGAACTAAATTAACTATTCCTACTCGATTTGCTCCGGCTGAACTTACATTATATTGCCCTCAAGGCTGCTAATTTGAAAAATGCTCTTGGATTTTTTTTTTATTATTTTTTGTCAGTGTTCCTGATAGAGATCCAAGTGCTAATAAGGAGTTAAGTTACATTTCTTGGTAAGATTTCTTAATTGCCAATGCTGGCTGAAATTTGAACAGTTCAGAGATTCTGTTGATTATGTCGGCCTGAATATTATTATATCCAAATCCCTTCAGGATAACTGCAGCTTTTGTTATATCCATTGCATCATTTTGTTAATGTTGTTCAAACCCAGCACTATAATAATTTTGCGGATTGGAAGGAAATTAACTGTGTCTGTAATGCTGTGCCTCTCCAATAGGCAAAAAACCTCTTACGAAAGGTTTTTGGTCGTGTTTGCTCCACCACCTGGGTGAAGCTTCACAATGTTTTGAAGGAATTTTTCACTAGTCTGTAATTCTTCATCCACCCGGCTCAAATATTTTAGGACAGTGTGGGAGAAGTTCCTGTGTGTCCATGACTTCAGAAACAAAAGCTCCCAAAGAATTAAAAGCCACATTTTCTCCAGGGGCAACAGATTTGGGAAGGATGCTCTGATCTGGTGTAGATGCTCACGTTAGGGCTGGGTGCTCTAGGAAGGAGATGGACACCTGGAGCCAGTCCACCCAAAAACAGATGCTGAAGTATTTCTGCATAGACACAAAGCAGAAGAACTGGGTCTTCTGAAGGCCAATGAATGACTTCAAGGAGCAGGTCAATAAGCTGAGGGATATGTGGTGCTACTGGGGGTGTATTTGGACAGCAGGATGACCATGAGCCAGCAATGTGCCCTTGCGGCCAAGGGGTGTATGACAAGGGGTGGTTGTAGGTCAGAGAGGTTCTCCTGCCCCTCTGCTCTGCTCACACCACAGCTGCAATCTTGTGTCCGGTGCTGGGCCCTCAGCTCAAGAGGGACAGGAACTGCTTGAAAGAGTCCAGCAGAGTCACAAAGACGATGGAGGGAGTGGAGCATCTCCTGCTGAGGAGCGGCTGAGGGAGCTGGGGCTCTTGAGCTTGGAGCAGAGGAGACTGAGGGGTGTCCTCATTCATGGGGATCAATTTGGAAAGGGCAAGTGTCAGGAGGATGGAGCCAGGCTCTGCTCTGGGATGTCCAATGCCAGGACAAGGGGCAATGGTCCCAAGCTGGAGCACAGGAGGTTCAACCTGAACATAAGGACAAACTTTGTTACTGTGAGAGTGACACAGAGCACTGGCCCAGGCTGCCCAGAGAGTTTGTGGAGTCTCCTTCTCTGGAGACATTCAAACCCCTGGCCGTGTTCCTGTGTGACCTGGTCTGGGTGATCCTGCTCTAGCAGGGGAGTTGGACTGGATGATCTTTCAAGGTCCCTTCCAACTCCTAATATTCTGTGATTCTGTGATTTCCCAACTCCTCTCAGAGTCCCAGTCCCCATACAGTTTTCAAAGCATGCAGCTGCAGTGGGACACGTCCCCAGACATGGAGTGATGCTCATAACAAGGTATGGCATGGAAATCAGCTGGGACACCAGGTCCTATACGAGGTCTGCAGTGCCTCAGCAGCGTACCTGCCGCTCCCACCACAACTCTTTTAAAAGACACGCTGTTTCTACACATGCACCTAAAAAAATAAAAACCACCTTCAGACATACCATCCATTACGCCAAGTCACCAGCAGCTTCAGAGGCCATTTGTTCAGTTTGAAAAATTGCGTCTCTGAAGGTACAATATTAGCTTTAAGCTGCAGCTATCACTGTCTCATATATCAGCTCATTAAGAACGTGGCTCGTCTCGATGGGGCCGATGCAGATGATAAGAGACATCAAGTAGCAGCCCATGACAGGAGGAGCACGAAAGCCCTGGCCAGGCTGATTGGACTCAGCTGTCCTTTCCTCCCCATCCCCGGCTCCATCAGGAATTCACCGCTGTGTCTTATTTTGCTTTCAGATGACTCTCACTCAAGTCGCAGGGAGATATCTTGTTTGTTTTTATTCTCTTTTCAGGAAATGCATCGTTTTCTTCCTCACCGCTTGTAAAAAATTGGCGTGCTCGCAATGTGTCCTCTGCAAAATTCAAACGCTTGCTCCGCCGAGGAAACGTGTTTCTCGTTTTCCCGGTGTCGGTTTCTCAGAAGTAATTTCTGCATAAACTTTCCGCCCTTCTTCTCCTGCTGTTTTCTGTCTTGTGTTCAAAAGGCCTTAAAACATGTCAATTCTCTGTTTCCTCCTATGGTACAACAATATTTTTAGTAAATACGATAAGCATCTCTGTTGAAGATGCAAATATAATTAATTCACTGCTGTTGGCTGTGTATTTCTCTCATCTTGGGTAGGCACCAGGAATAAGCAAAAGATTACTTACATCCCACAAAGTCTGATTGGATCTTTGAGATAAATATAAAGACTAGAAAAATACAACGGACGGCTGTAGAAATTCTCATTTACTCTGTGTTTACATGTACTTGGTTATTTGCAGTACTCTCTAAACCTAGGAGGAGTGGCACAACTCTTACACTAAATGGAAAACTTACAGGTGGCAAACATGGGCAGGATTAAGATATTTAAGGGTACTAGGAATTATTCTCCTGTAATATTTGCTGTTGTTTCTCATGGCCCCCCTCGGAGAGGAAAAGCCGTTGCTGTTGTTTCAAGAGCACAAGGGCAGGGTTGATTTTGTCACTCAGATTAAAGAAATCCACTTTTCAGCCTTGGTTTCTCTACCAACTTCTCGTGTAGCCTTGGCTGGGTCTTTCCATCTGCTGATCCACCATTTTCCCCTCTAACAATAAACCTGGGACCATGTCACTGCTGCAACAAAAGCAGGTTGAGATTACTGCTAGGAACAGATACGAAGTTGCAAAAATGTGGATTTTTCTTTTGCTCTGTGAAGTTTTGGTAAAAGATAGATTTTCCATGCTGGGAAAAGGAGGCCAAAACCTGAGTCATTTTCTATCCCGGTTATCCTGTGCATTCCCATTTCATCCTGAACGAGCTTTGCCATGTTCAGCTGCTGCGCCGCGGTGCTCTCCCCGCGCAGGTGACACTGTCACGTGAATGTCACGTCCGTGCAATGCGATCTTCCCTTACAGTGGGAACAGGTTCTTGCGAGGTGAAAAGTTCACATCAGAAATATTTCCATCCTGAGCCTAACCTTCCTGCTGTCAAAACCGATTGCCAGATTCCTATTGATATAAGCGAAAGCAGAATCAGCGCTCGCATAATGGTGACCTTTGTTTTTCTCGTGGTTTATTATTGCTATCGGTGACTCCTGTGTTAGCTGAAGGGTTTATTCATGCTGTCTCCTGGATATCTCTCTCTCCCTTTTCATATTCATTTTTCACTTCTTTGCACTGTTCCTGGTCGGGTGGATGAGATCAGGGACCTGGCAGTGTTGCTTTTGGAAGGACTCTCACCTTATCAGATGGGAGCCGAGTATCCCATCTCCTTGACAAAGCTGCATAACCGGTGAATTCTGCATTTCAACTACAAACAGTGTGTTTGTTTCTTGACCTGAGCATCTATTTGGTGAGGGAAAAGTCATGAACCACATCTCCCCATGCACGCCGCGAAGCAGCTCCCACACACTGGGTTGGGAGCCCAGGAAGCAGAGAAGGAAAGCAGCCAACCCTGATAGCAAATGCTGTGTGGTAGCAGCTGCAGGGTGGTGTTTTTCAGTCATCCGCTCTGCCATTCCCAGATGCTGTGAACTACAGCTGGCCAGAAAAACAAGGGGAAAGGGCATTTTTCTTTCCCCATTTGGTCAGAATTCGAAATGTTAAGAAATCTTTTGTTGACTCTCTGGGTAATGTGTGATCCACTGCTGTTCCCGTCTAAACAGGAGAAATTGGAAAACACCATATAACCCCATGACTTCTTAAAAAAGAGTCTTCTAAAGAATGAGAACCAAATTATTTTCCCCTCCCTTTGTCTTAAAAAGGATCACAACCCTCTTATTTGGGCTGCTTTTCAGCTTCCAGTGCAACTTTCTGAAGGGTGAAAGTGTCTATAGCGAGTGATAATCTAATTCATTAGCACTAAGGCCAAGAAAATAGGGATAAGTCTATGGGAAGAGAGGAAGGGAAATGCAGGAGAAAATAAGAGAAGGAAACCACAAAAAATGCATTAGCGTGATTGAATTTCTCCAATCCTTTCACTGATGAGCACACTTTTGGCAGCAGGTCCCACCTTGATGGCTAAGTTTCCCCTTACCTTGCAAGCCCACTTTTAAATGCCACAAGCCCGCTCAGGGTCCTGACCCTTAGCTTGGGATCCACAGTTGGGAGGGATGCTCCAGGACAAAGAGAGAGTCTTTAATGCACACATAGACCCCAAAATTCCACATCTTAATGGGTAAAAATGACAAGAGCTGACGCCAGTGACTTGATCCTATGAATTTTATTCCAGTTCGCAAGGGAAAATCTTTATCAGATGAGAAAGTTTTGGGGCACTTCTAAAGACAGACAAGCGTTGAGTTCACCTGAAACACACCAGAAGCAAAGCTGATTTAGTAGGAACAATATGCCTAGGGATGAGTGAGGCAGCGTGCTTAATCGCATGCCTTCACCCAGCACCTCCAACTGGCACCACACCAAAAGGATTCAACATTCAAAACATTCCTTTGTTTTTCTTTGGGTTTTTTTTTTCTTTCAATTTCTGCACTTCTAAGTCCCAGCCAAGACGAGAAGTGTCCAGAGCGCCGTCAGAAAAGACAGTTCACTCTTCACCAGGAACAGGGGGAGGAGAAGAAAAATCAGAACATATTTTCAAACCAGATAAACCAGTTTCCAATATTTATCTTCTGCGATGCACCAGTTTCATTTTTGCTAAGTGAATAGCTCATTCTTTCTTCAAAATTCACTTGCCAGAACGAAGATTGATTAAATAAAGGAAAAGAGAGCATCCCCAGAGCCAGTAACTAGTTAGCAGATGAGCTGTCATCAGTGGAAGGGGGGTAGAGGATGATTTCTAGCAGTCAGAGCCTTCCCATAGGGATGAAATGGGGAAGAAAAACAGGGAAAGTTTAAGATAGGGATGACTTGTTTAGAAAAAAGATCACATGAAGTAGTTGGTTGTGTTTGGAGAGAATTTGACTTGATAATCTAAATTTTTCCTCTCTGTGAACTATGTGAAATTCCCCATTGTCATTTTCAGCCCAATCTGCACCTTCTGAAGAAAAGTCTAACCCTTTCTCCATAGGCAGATGATTTGTTCTCCATGTTAGAGCTTGCAAAAATGTGAATCCTAATGCAGAATCAGGGATGCCATGATCTGACTTGTGTTATGCACAAAAACCAAAGTGTTTGAAGAATGTGAATGAAGAGACTGGCATGGTCTGCTACGGAGCAAGCCTCTCTCTGCGGAGGAGTGGGAGGTTGCAGCTACACCACAGAGTAAATCTACAAAGACATGAGACGGTACCCAGGGGAATTCATCTCCTATCTCTGATTTCTTCTCTGGTGTGCTGGTTTCTCAAGCAGAAGCAAAGCATTTATAGCCTTTAACATCCTCTTCTGTTAAGGCAGGGAGGAGGAGAGATGGGCACTGATCCTTCAGCTGCTGGTGGGACCTCCAGAGAGTCCTCTGTCCCAAGCTTCAACCACTCAGAAGCAGCGTGGTAAACAGAGTAAAGGGACTAATTCTCCTAACTAAAGAGAGGCATCATCTCCAAGCGTCAGGTCAGGGAGGCAGCAAACTGCCGTAAGCCCACCAGAGCATCCCTCTGTGGGGTGGATGAAGGGGAAGGGTGATGCAGGAGACCTGGCTTTTGCTCACTGAGTCAGCCAGAAAGAGGAGCTCCAGCACAGAAGTGCAGAGCAGAGGTGAAAGCTGGCTGCTGCAAGCCCAAAAGACTAAAGGGACCAAATCCAAAGCTGATTTATTTGCCTTATTTTCACAGGCAACAAATGAGCCCAGATCCAGCCAGTCCAATCTGAGGACAACGATGTGCAGGCTCTGTTTTACCCCCTGTCACCAAGAGAGGGATCCTTTCCCCTGTCCCTGGAGGCTCGCCTGACATTTCTTTCAAAAAATTAAGAAAACAAAGCTCTGCGAGTTGAGTGAAAGTGCAATTACACAACGCTTTGAAGTGCCTCGCTAATCCCCCTGCTCCCTCGGGACATGAGGCGCAGGTTTGCAGCGTGACAGCCACATCGCTTCACCCAAATGTTGACGCTGGCTCACAGCAAAGGTGGTGGAGGAGCTGCTGCCTCAGGACAACACCATGTGCATGGACAGAAAGTGTCCCCAAAACCCTGTCCAGACAGACAGCACTTTTTGCTCCTACGATGAGTAGAGAAGGAGGAGAAATCTCAGCAGAGGTGTTAACACCAGTGAGTGCAGAGGTAGCCAGTATTGGTGATAATTATAAAGCAAATTTAACCTCCTGGGGATGAAACCAAAGAAGACTATGGCAGGAGTGTGGTCTCTAAGCGGTTTTAGGATACCTCCATACAGCTACCAGGATGCTCTGCAGATGAAGTAAGACAAGGTGAAGTTGGGGTGGACCCTACCCTGCCTGAAACCCTCTTTACCCTGACAGCTCTGAAAGGAGCCGTGGATCATCCTCCTGCCTTTCCAGCACCTTCCTCCTCAGAGCCAAGGGATGTCCCAGCTGCATCCCCGGGGCTGGCAGAGGGACAGGGGAGAGGCGTTCCCACCAGCCCGCAGCACCTTGGCACAGCCCTTCTGCCCCAGTCTATTTACACAGCGTTTAATGCTTTTGATGTCAGTGTGGAGATGTGTTAATAACCCAATTAAACTGTTCACCCAGCTATGTCAGATCCAGTCGCTTGGGGAAGGGTTGTATGTTTTGCTTTGTAATTCCTGCACCGGGTTACAGCATGCAAAAACAATGTCCTTGTAGCTGACATCAAGTCCTGGGTCATCATCAGCAGGATCTCCTGCAATGTTGAGCAATCTAGTGCTAACGTCTGAAGTTGTCTGGTATGAACGCCACCTGCACGAGCTGACCACTTCCTCCCCATCATGAGAATGGAGGCAAAGGCACCCAAGCATGTGAGATCATATGTGAAACATGGCAGAAAGGGTTCAGGAGAAGATCTTGGCTTTCTGAGGTGGGAAAAGTCAATGCAACATCTTGGCAAGTAGGCTGCAAAGGGGAAGGATTAAATGTCTATGGCAAGGACATTGCCTTGATGGCAGGATGATCCAGCATCTGCCCAATGGTAGGGCATGGTGCAAGGTGTACGTGGCACCTACCACGTCAGCTGTGGCTACGCACAGGCAGCGAGACAAGGGCTCAGGTCTGCCTGAACATGCCCGTGTATGACTGACACCACTCTGCCTCTGCTTTCCCACCCAGCAAGGAAGGCAGGAGTGTTTCCCTTGTTTCAGTTGCTTGGGAGGCTCCAGTCTCTCCTGTTTATGAAAGGATCACAAGTCCAAGGCATTGCTTACCAGAGTTGTTTACCAGAGAAGACCAGCTATTAATGTCCCTCTATTACCCTTGACCTTCTCCCTCTGGGGTGAGAAGCCTGTGAAGCACAGCACATGTGCGGGTATGGATGTGTCCATATATATCCATATATGCAATGGATATATGTACAGACCTCAGTGTATGAATCACCCAGTATTTGAATGATGTGGTTTGTATTTCCTTTAGGTTGATCTGACTTCTCTACTGATCAAAATCTGTAAAGCTCTGCATGTCCTCAGCACTGTCCCCTCAACAAGGAATTTAATACAAACTCTTCCCGAAGCAAAGACATTGGAAACTGTGTTATGTGCTCCCACTGGAAGAAAATATCTCCCCTCCAGAGGCTTCTTAAGCATGTACTTAACTGTAGGCATGTTTAATGCTGGCTGGTATCCACAGAGCTGAAAAACACATCAATAAAGCTGACGTTAGCTTCAACAATTCACTTAAGGGCTGCTCTGAACAGGGACAGACTTAAGCATGTGCTTAAATATTGTCTTGAATTTAAGCCTATATTAGTGGAAAAGTCATTGTTCCGTACTAGATTTTTATATGTCTGTGACTTTAGGATAGTTTTAGTATTCTCCATAGATTGCTTCTTTGGATGAATTCCTCCACTCATCATTAATACTTGGCGTCAACTGTCTTTCTTTCTCATCCATTCCCAGAGACAAGGAAAAATTTTCCCTTCTTTCCACAGATATATTTATGTTCCCCATGGAAATTCTTCTCTATGATATATGAACTATTTTCAGAGAAGTTTAGCAAAGCCTAAATCGCAAAGGGGAAGAAAACCTCCTCGGCTTGAGTTCATAAGGGGAGAAGTTGGGAATACAGTGACCTGTAGTGTGAATGTTTTCTTGAGTTTAATTGTTCTTTCCATTCAAATCCCTTATATCCTTAGTCATAAATAAGACTCCTGAATTATCCTTAATTTTTGTCCCCATATCTGCCTCCCGTAAAATTAGGAGGGAATATTTAGGATCTGTCAAGATGACAAAGTGTCCTTTATGGTGGCCGAATGAAAGAAAGAATATAACTTTGGGAGAAAGCAACATGCTTTTCTTCAGCGTAGGATTTCCTCCACAGAGACATCATCACAGACTGTCAGAAGCTGGGCAATCCTCCAAAGGTTAGAGACGGGGCCAGAACTTATAATTTCTGCTTCACAGAGGGCCATTTCTGTCTCTGAGATTTTCAATACTGTCTCACCGCAGCTGTGAAACTCAGAGCTTGCAGATTGCAGCTAGCGCAAGACGTGAGCTCGCCAGCCTGGGATATTTCACATTTAGGGCTGTGCAGGCTATTTCTAGTAAACTAGCTGGAAATGAGTTTTAAAGCGTGAATGCCAGGACAGATGCAGCCCAATCTTGTGAGATTTGCAATCGCTGCAACCGCCATGGGAAAGCTCAGCTCATCCACCCTCCGGCTCCTGACACATGGAGAGCCCACACCAAACCACCCTCAACCCGCTTCCTCGAATAACCTCGCCTTGCCCTCTCCTCACAGAGCTGAGCGTGGTCTGCTCATCCGAGTGCATGCCAGGGAAACTGAGTCACCTAATTGATGTTGGGGTGTTGTGTGCAGCCCGGGACACAGGACCCTTTGTGTGAGAGCTGTGTGGAGACACAGGAAAACATGCGGTCTCAAACATTTTACGTGTGAGGTTTCTGTGGTGCAGAAGGTCACTCTGTGGATCAGACATCTGCTTGAGGCTCAACTCCTCTGCCTGCCACCATGCCTAAGGCAGATAGAGCCGATGGAGGGGAGCCAGGCTGATCTCAGGCCACCCAGGAGTGATGCACCGCTTACAGGACCCAAATAATTCTTTCATTAGCTAAGGATGGGGTTAAGGGGTAGCTGCCCTTAGCAAAAGGTGAGGCTACCTCACCTTTGATGCCAGAGAAGCATCCCTCTTTAAAGCAGGAGGCATCATTTGAAGATATGGTCCTCACTATCTAAAATGCCACATCTTCATCTCTGTCTCATGCACACAGGCCTGCAGAGGTTTGCACAGGACTCTGTGCAACTATGACATTGCTTCTGAATTCCAGCAGATTTCAATCAGTGCAATGCAACCCAGCAAGAAGCTGAGCCTGGGAAAGGTCTGCGCATCCCAGCCCAGTTCCCCAGCAGCCACCCCTTGGGCCAAAATGGAGCTGCTGGTCTTACCCTCACTGGGGCATAGGGAGCCAGGATTTGTGGGTTCCCAGCCCCTGCTCTAAGCACTACACACAAACACAAATGAACGCAGAGGAACCCTCAATCCGTCAGTTCACCGATCCTTCCCAACCTTAGGAAATAAGAGGAGATGGATTTTCCCTTAGACATCATTACTGTAGCAAACACGCAGCCCTGGCGCTGCTCCAACCAAGTAAGCCTGGGATAGGTTTTCTTTCAAGAATTTCAAGCCATTCGTGTACTTTCTTAATGATCCAAAGTCTTCAAGGAGTTGTCTTTTAGCTTTAGCTCCCTTTCAATATTTGTCATGTGTGTCAAAGTTGATTCTTTGTGTTTCTTCTGTAGCTTAACGCTCTCAAGGAGAAGCTTCATTTCTTAAATGTTTGAAAGCTATTTTTTCCCTATTGATTTAGTTTATTAATTCAAGAAAAGACAATCACTTTTAAAGTAAGCAGCAAGAATACAGAAGCATAAGAGTAGAGGTAGCACACCCCATTTGGAGACCTGATGCTAACATCCCAACACAATCTTAATGAGTGACTGGAAAAGGCCATGGAGTCACTTATTCATTATTATGGTTGGATAGACAAGTAAGTTCTGGCACAAAACTGATTCCTTAAAGCCATCTGAGTAGGGAGAAAATAATTTATTTTTTCTTTCTGGAGTAGAGCAGGGTTGGGTAGCTCACGTGTGTGTTGTCCACATGCACCAGTGCAACTTCTGATATTGCATACGAAAGGTGAAGGTCAAATGGGCCATTCTGGGATGGAAACAAAGCAGGGTCAAAGGGAACCAGAGGTCACATCTCAGACAACACGTGCACCATTCACATCAGTCTGACACACTAAGAGGCTTGGACCCGCTGCAGCACAACTCATCTGCGGGTATCTATGGGCAGTGACCACTTCTCCAGGCTGCTGAGTTCTTGGAAACCCTGGACAAATGCTCTACATCAAGTGGTCCTACTATGGAACAGGAATGGGAATGAAAGCCTCCCACCCTCCAGCTTCTCCTAACATGCCTACACCTTCAGAAGCTCAAGGAAAGGTCACCAGGTCTTCAACATTTGCTGAGCCACCAGGGTGGAGGATGACTAGTCCTGTCTTTATTCAAGATTTGACAAAAGCATTTGAAAGAACAAGGTTGGGCGAACAACCCAACGAAGCCCTGTTAGATGCCTGTCCAGACAAAGCCTGTGTATTGCAAATTAAGCACTCAGTGAAGCTTGCCTGAGTCCTGACACTGGGAGAGACAGAAAGACTCCAAAAGTCAGACCAGCAGGAGCTTCTACGGCCAGGAGCCCAACTCCATGTCTGGAGAGACAGGAGAGCTCCTCCAACACCAGCTCCTAGTCCTTTCCTGTCAATGCATTTAGATGGAAAGTTGCTTGCTCCGCATCAAAGCTGGGATTCTGGAGTTTATATGTGGATACGAAAAGAATTCGCTCATGGGACTTCAGCTTCACAGGATTTCAAAGGGCTGACTCATATCTCGGTCTGGTCTTGGGCTGTCTCTGTTCACCCACAAGCCCTGTAGACAAAGGCATTTTTGCACACTTTGCTACATGACTGCATTTCACACTCTATATAAAATTATTTTCTTAATATTGTACAAACTGTAGCTCAAGTGTTGTTCAGCTTTGTGTTGCTAAACAGCTGACCTGCTGTTTCCTATTGCTGCTCAAGACTTAAGTAAAATATCTCCGAAATAAGCTAAGGAGAAAAAAAATGGTAAATCAAAGGTTTCAGGAAACCCATCACACTGCAAGGGAGTGCAGAGCAGCGAGGTGCCCTGTTTGAAGCTTTAACTTAGTCCGTTACTATTTACTCTCATTAAATCCAGAGTCATCTGGCTTAATTTGCTTTGCCAAGAATTTACTTTAGGATAATTTAGAGTAGGATCAGAGTCACCAGCCTGTTTTCCCCACCCCTTTTAGGACAGAAGATAATAATAGAGGATTTTTTTTTCCATGAAAGCATATGCAATTTCCTCTACAGCCATCCAAAACAAATAATCAGGAGATTTCCCTATGTTTACAATGGGCTTTCTACTGACCTTCCCCACAAAGCACTTTAGGAGAAATCAATGAGAAATGCTTTGTAAGAAGTGGGTCACAATTGCTGTTATTGCTACTTAGAATTTATGTAGGGTCTAATCTGAAATCAGACACAACAATTAAGGGCTTTCCTTTGCCCTTTTCATAACAAAGTAATTATATTTAACAGTAGGTGCAGTTAAAGTGGAATAAATCTGGTTTGTATACAGAGACATTTCATGTTTATTAATAATTATTGTGTCCACAGCGTTTAGACCAATTCCAAATATAAGCTATAGCAACATATAAAAACTTTTCTCGTTGGCATAATTGAGTCGACATGAGTGACTTGGCTCTCCCATGTTTTTGAACGACTGTAATTATAACAGTGCAAAACTGGATACCGGAGCTGCAATTTGTAGCGAAGCAAGGACAGACAAAAGTGAGGGTAATGCTTTCAGATTTCATGGGAAAGAGATGTATTTATCCCATAATTTTATGAGCTTTTGCAAATTTCCTTAGCTAGTGCCTCTGCTTGGGTGATGCAGCTATTGGGTCACTTTTAAGTCATGACCATCAATGCCAACACAGCATACCTGGAGTGTACAAAGGAAGTACAATAAGAAATAAGAGAGAATAAGGATGGTGAAATATAACTTTTTGCTATTCTATATATCTGTGTCTAGGGAGGTGGATGCCATTGGTTGCCTACTCAGCATCTCACTCACAAGGTCTCTGCTGTGCTGCTGGATGGGTGTACGAGCAGCTGAGACAAGTGAAAAGACAACGCCAGCTTTCGCAAGAGACGAAGAGCTCCTTACGCACGGCGAGATCACAAATCCATCACATGAAGCCTAATGAGGGGGCTGAGCCAGTACAAATACAACTGTTAAGAGTTTATTTTGACTATCCAATGAGAATGAAATAACTTAAAAGGATTCACGTTGCCAACAACCTCTTTTTTTTTTTCTTCCTCCCCTCTTTGCATGGTATTTGTTACAAATCAGGATTTTCCTTAACTGAATGTCTTGTGGTCTCCTTAGCTTTGTTTCTTAACAGGGTTGTCTTTATGTTAGTTTTCTTTGGCTTCCCAATAGAAGAGTAACAGATTTCTTTTGAAGTTTTTATTGATGAATGAGCTCCTATAAATAACTCTCTGTGGCAGCAGCTTGATCTCAGAGTTTACTCTGGAATAATAGTAGCAATGGGAATGGAGGAAATTTATGGCAGCATGACATGAAATAGTTTAATGGGCTTCATACTGTTTAACTTAATCTTTACAGATGTAAAAACAGAAATACAATTATTTTAACAACTATTATTACATATTGCTTCTCTAATGAAAACAGCAGCTTAGTAAGCAGTTGAAGATAGGTAGTGAAGAATTAAGGAGTCCTCCTCACTGCAGATTCAGGAATTAATGTGTATTTGCAAACCTTTATTTGAAGAGCCGAGGTTGATCTGAGGTGACTGGGGAGGATGGGTCTACAGGTGGGACTTGGTGCTGGTGAGTAAAGCTGCGTCACATCTCTTTGGATTAGGACGAAGATGCTTGAAGCTGCCTAAAATCAGCAGGAGGAGTGGAGCCCTTTGGAGATATAAAAAAGACCCTCAGTGTTTTCTTCCCTTATGTCACCTGTCTGCCTGGTGAGGAGCTGATCCCAACCCCACCAAAGTCCATGGGCATCTTTGATGATGCTAGGGGACACTCGGCCACATCCCTCTCGTCTTGTAGCCCAACGCAGCTGTAATCCTCCCACCTCAGGAGCAGAAACAGGTACTACACTCATACCAACCAAAGGGTGGAAAGGAGGGAGGGAAGCAATGAAAACTGAGTGTAATTCTCAGGCTCCAGCCCTCTGATACTGACCCAATAAATGAGAATTTAACCGCTCTCCATCACAAGTCTGCCCATCTTTGCTTGTTTCTCTAAGGCGATGTCATTTAACATAAAGATGGCCCAAATGCTCCTCTTTTACCTGGGTAAACTCAGGAAGGTGGTGCTGGGAGAAAGGAAAGGAAAAGCTTAAAATCTCCTTTGTCTAAAAGCTCAACCCACAGGCAGGCTGGTGCTTACCCCAGCTGAGGATCCAGCCACAGGACTTCGGCAGTCAGCGCATAAGGGGTGAGTGTAAAATCCAGCGTCGTAATTACTAGGAAGAGGCACAGGACCTAATTCAAACGTAAGATTTCCTTTGGAGGGGTTTGGCTGTGGCTGGGAGCCAACTGCAGCTCCGTTGCACTTTCTGGTGCTTTGCAAAGAGCTTGAGTAAATATTGAAACATGTTGACGTGCTACGTAATTCCTGCAACAGCAGCTGACAGCTATTGTTTCCTCCTTGAGGGAGCATTATTTGAAAAAGAAAATACACTGAAAATTATTAGCATTGTTATTTTCAACTGCCTGTTTAGTGGGAAATTTGTGTTACTCGTACCGCTTTCCAATCCACAGAAATTGCCCGTGCAAGAAATAACTTGCAAATTCTTACTCGATTTCCAAAAATGTGGGAAAGTTTATTTATTTCTCCATGCATTCCTGATTCGCAATGTGCTCTCTAAAAATGTCGCTAAGATTTAGGCTAACCAAGCTCATGCTAAATTTAGCAACTATATTTTAAATAAACATTCTTTACGCTTTACTGAAGCGGCTTTGAAGCTGGCTTAAAACAAATTGCATTCACATGAACATTAACAATGTTTTACTTTGGAATAAGTGAACATCTGAATAAGTAATAATGTATTTTTCAGTATAATCTGAAAATGAGATTGTAGAGACCTAATTCAGCCAATTTTGGAAAGATTCCTTTAAGGAATACCGAATCAGGCTCATATTTATTTCTGGAAGAGTCCATTCAGTTCTCCTTGACCACACAAAACTTTCTTCTGGTGTCTTATTAGACGCCTCGAGCTACGAGCCTCGGTGAAATCAGCTGTGACTTAGCACGCATTGCGTTTGAGGAATCTGGCCCATTTTAAAGCACTTAATGATTTGTCTGGATAAAGCACTAAAAATATACTGCGGGGAGCAATTATGCAAAGTCCAGACTGATGGATTGCATAACCTTGTAGACCTTTTCCATCTGTAACTTCTCTAAGACTGTGATCTTGTCTTCTGGCTCTTTCACTTAAAATCAAATACGTGATCTGTTTCATATCCCAAAAGCTGTCTCCCAGGAGATCTCTTTTCTGGGTGTGCAGGGCTATGAATCAAGTAACGAAGCAGATCCTTCTCCCACTCTTATTCTGGGAATTGGCTGCTCCTCACAATAGGCTTAGGAGCAATTAGCAGGAGACCAGTGAGTTTTGGTGTGTAAAGGGATGCTCTCTCCATTATGTGTCCTCCCTGGTAAAGATAATTAACTATTAAAAGGAGGTGGGGGGAAGTTGAAGCAGTCACAAAGTCCCTTAGAGTTACGTCACCTGGACACAGACACGGACAGCCATGCACTTTGAGTGGCAAGTCCTGAAAGTGGCTTCTGCTAAATATTATATATAATACTATAAATACTCGATTTCTTTTTTACGTGCTATGGGACCAACTTTAAGAGAACACACACTGAGTGTATTTAAAGACTCAAAGCTCCGTTTATGAGAAATTAAATTCCTGCATCATTCGAATATGCCAAATTTTCAGTTCCTCTCATAGGAAACCCGTGCTTGGCGCAAAGCTGCCCCACGAACCGAACGACTCCGCTGCGAGCCTCTTCCACGCTGTGCTCTTCTCTGCTCCTACGAGTTAAAATTGGCTGCAGACCTCGGAGACGTGAAACCTTGCTCAGTTGGGAGAGGTCATTCCTCTCCAGCAGAACGGAAAGGCATATATATCGCCCACACAAGAAGTACGCTGTTTATACTGCATCGTAGGCTATTTTCTACATTTCTTCACAGCGTTTCAGACTGGTGTTTATAGCCAACCCCAAGAGGTTGGGAAAGCCAGGAGGGGAAAGATTCCAGGGATGAGTTAAATACTGGGTGGCAGCTTTGTGTTCGGCAGCTGCTTTTTTTGGGTTGCGAAACAGGTGTGAAACCATTGACATCAATTATTTTGCAGCTCGTCAAGTCCGCTGTATTTTTATGACAAATTGTCCTTTCTGCACTGCACAGCACCAAAACCCACACAATGTATAGAGGACTGAGGATGCTCAGTTACATCCCAGTGGCAGATACTGATCTACTGACACGTACACTTATTTCTCCTGTTGTTTTTATTGTACCGTTACTTCTTCTCCTCTATATATAAACAGATGACGTGCAAAAGCCGTGTGTGGTTAGTCATTCAGCGTGCTGGCAACGAGACCTTTTTTCTCAGTATTCATTCCCTGCGAGTTACATCAGTGGCCTGATCCCAATTAATTTCAAATTGTCACTCATAGCTATTCATTCAGTTTTGAGTTCATTCGTGTTATTGTCACTTTTATGCAGAATGTGCTAAGTCTACTAATTTTACTCTCCCACATGAAAACAAAATCAGGCCCAGTGTGGCTCTTAAATACTGCAGCTTTACTTGGTATCACTCCACTACAACAACACAGACATCACATCAAATGTCACCATGAGCAAAGCTTCAGGAAAAAATTAATTCCCACTGCGTAGAAAAAGTGAAATCTCAAAACAAAGGTGGCTGTGATAAAAATATACGTTGTGTACATCGATAAAAATGGACATGGATAAAAAAGTACATCATGTACATCTCATCATGTGAGACTTACTCCTTCCGATTTTTTTGGCCAGGACCTGCCACCAAAACCTGTCCTTGTACAGAAAGGGCCCTGAAGTGGAGGGGTACACCTGTACAAGTAGGAAAGCAATAAAAGCTCTGTTTGCAGGTCCAAAATGGTACTTTGGGATAGGAGCTGAGAGGTGCCAGAACTGGTGGTCACAGCTGGGATGCCAAGTTAGGAGAAAGGGAAGCAGAGGACTCTGAAGACCCAGGTTAAAACTGCTTGGGGAGGTGAATTTAGTGGATTTTTCTTTGTGTGGGACTGTCCTCATGCTCCATGCATGCAGATGCAAGCGCTTACCCTCACTGTCAGCAGCTGCTTGCCAGCATCTCCTGGACACGTGGAGGCGCCTGGGAATGCTGAGGGTGCTCAGCACTGGTCCATGTCCCCCACAGCTCTCCCTGTGTCCAAGGGAATGTCCACAGCTCCTTCAGGGCAGAGGTTTTAATAAAGCAAAAAGTTTTTTCTAGGAATAAACCACCTTGTGACTGAGAGCATAAATAACCACTTTCTGGGGGCAAAACCCTTCCTTGGGTCAGGCTGCAGGGATGCAGCATCCCCACCTGTGGGAACCTTCTCTAGAGCTTGGTAGAGACCCAATTTGGCAAGTCCTTGGGGACAGCATCGACTCCTTGTTTCACACACATGTCCAAGCCTCAGCACATGCAAGCAACTGGGGGTGGAGAGATGATCTGAGGTCTTTGCTG
>NW_010171990.1:0-1904 GCF_000695765.1 Mesitornis unicolor | reverse complement strand
GGCTCCTTCCCCTACCCCTGCAGCCTCCTGTGAGTGATGTTACCACACGGACTCCAAAAATGATGATGATGTCAGCTCCAGCCTTGACCAGAAACCTCCTCACTGCTGATTTAACTGGCATTAATACCTGTCTTTGATTTCAAGAGTGGCACTGTGGGGACAGGGATTTCACGCAGAGAGCATTAACCCTCTCAGCACTTGCCTAGTCCTATAAATTATGGCAGGGACACATACGGCTTTGACTGGGCAGTGACAACTTCACTTTTACAAGTGTTTGGGTTTTTTTAATTTGGTGTCATAGTTTTAAAGAATGAACTCAATAGATACCCAAATAGGAATTTTCAGAAGTAGGAATCATATAAGGGACTTTATTTAAATAAAATCTATATTGTAAGTCTATATAAAAAGACCCCATCCCCTTTTTAATTATTTTTTCACAGTGAAAAAAAATAGCCTATCCCTGCCTATCCAGGGATCCACCTATGAGAATCTTTTGGGAAACTCAACATCATTTCCCATCTTTTGAAGATTTTCTGTACTTCCCCAAGTGAGAGCTCTTTGCCTTGTATTGAAATGAGCCCCTCTGAGCTCCTGATCCAAATTCCAAGGCAATTTGACACCACCCATCCTCTGCAAAAGCTGAATCCCAACTCACCTGAGAAACCCAAATTTCCAACAATCCCAGTGCTAATTTAAGGACAGACTTTGCTAGTTGAGATGGACTGGGATGGAGGGAGGGCAGGGAAGGAGAAAACAGAATCATTTTGGGAAATCTTATCTCAGTTGCACGGAACGGGTAATTTCCCAGTCCCTACTTTTAGCCTTTCCCACCTTTTACCTCTCCTGGCAGGGTGGTTCATTGTGCTACTACCGGGATATCTGCACCAGAGCTCGCAGGCCCCGCTCCTCGGCCCTCCGGCTGCACGAGTCGAGGGTGTTTTACAACACATCAGCCACAATCCTGAACAAAATACTTTTATTGGATATAGGTTTGGTTTCATAAGGAAAATTGAGAATATAGACTTTTTTTCCCAAAAAAAAGGCATTTATCAACTAATATACAAAAAGCCTCTATTTATGGCAAAAAAAAAAGAAGAAAGAAAAAAAAGAGATATTCCTGATTGCTTGTAATGTATCTGGATTCTTCCTTCTTTAAAAAACAAAGAAAACTTCAGAAACATACTGAGGTCTTTTCTTTTTTCCCTGGTAGTTGTCCGAGTGTTTAACACAGCTGCTTCAAAACACCAAAACCAGCCTCCACAGCCCTGCTTCAGTCTTTTTTTTTGGTCAGAAGCAACTGATCCCAGCAAGATGTGGAAATCGGCGGCATCTCCATGTTCCCAACCCGTTTGCTCGTCCATCCCCCTATCTCTGGCCACATCAGTGAAACAGAAGTGCTATCGTGATACTGGAGAAGCACAAGTGCTAGGCAGGAAACTAGCTTGCGTTAACGCCATGGGTTATATACAGTGCTGAGGCAAAGCAAGCAGGATTTTGCAGAATGAGGCTGGATTGCTTGGTTTGCCCTTATTTCAGCTCCAGTTACCTGCCTTTCACCTACTGGGAGCACTGGGCTGGCAGAGCAATAGCAGGCATAGATATGTGCAGGCATCCATGAGTATAAAAAAAAAGTTCAAAAAATAAAAAGAAGAAAACTGGAGACCTGAAGGGCTCAGCAGAAGCCAGGTCTGAGAAATCTGAGGAATGCAAAGACTGAAGGTGCAGAGCAAACCCGGCGGGGCTGGGAGGGCAGCATGGGACCCCCCCCCCTGCTGCCTGTCTCTGTACTCCCACCACCCATGGGAACAGAAAACCGTTTTACCTTTAAAAGTCGCTCTGGTAGGGAGGGAGGCAACCTCTACAGAGAGCTCCGCAGCAAGACGAGCCTTGAAAATGCCCTGAAA
>NW_010171989.1:0-7320 GCF_000695765.1 Mesitornis unicolor | reverse complement strand
GGGGTCCGTCCCCTCACACCGCTGCGTGCGCAGGGGAGGAAAGGCTGAAGCTGCCAGAAAAAACCCGTACCAGGAAAACCTCCTACAAATTGGGAAAAGCATTCTGCTTGGACAGAATAAAAATAAAACCTGGAATGGGAAAGGAAAGGCATGAAAGAGTTAGTGACAAAATATCATGTACAGCTGGGGAGATGATGGTTTTATTGGTATTGCAGGGGGGAGGGAGAAGCTGAGAGGCAGTGAAAACACAATTTGGCCTAAAATTGAATTTCTCTGATAAGGAATTTCAGAAGCGGCTGCCTCATTCACTGTGCGGCCAAATAATCATATGCGCTTTAATAATCTTTATTTTACAGGAGTACGTTGCCAGGGCAACAGAGTGTAAGCAGGAGAACAGCACCTTGCAGATCACAAAGGCAAATCTGCAGAAAGAAATTTCAGCGAGTTTCTCTCTCCCTTTTGCAATGTAATGACGACTTATTTTTCATGCACTGATTTAATAATCTTATTGAAAGATCCTTTCCCTGTTTCTCTTATTCTTGTCTGTCTGAGCGTGGACAATGGCAGAAACCTGGAATTGTCGAGCCCACTGGGCTAAGCAAACTAACAGATGTAATATGTTTAGCATTTTTATGTAATTACTTTTTATTGCTATTTTACCCCTACTTCTATTCCTCCCCGGTTAGTTGCTGCTTCCTTTCCGTTCTGGCCCAATCAGGTGATGGTGAGGGGCTGGGGGAGAGTTAGTAATTGACTGCATTAATCGGAAATTATTAGTTGGACATGTTTTCGAGGGTGGGGGTTGGTTGCAGAGATGGACCTTTTAGGAGGGGATGAATTGAATTATGGCCAATGCAATAATGAAGCCTCTAGGCTGTAAGCTGTGGAGAGGACAGTCATCTTCACAGAAATTTTAGTGTTATTTATAACGGGCTCTGCTCTCCGGGTGAAAAACAATATGTTGCCCTACTGACATCCACGGGATGTGGGTGTCTGGATGAGCTGGGCTGAAAAATAAACCGGTTTGGTGTGATTACAAATGGAAACTCACGAAGGCCGTCGGTGCTGGTCAGAGCGGGCGCAGGAGCTGCGGCTGACCCTGCGGCAGGCGCGGTTTGCGGCTCTGCTGTCGTGTCAACGTTCCCCTGCCGTTCCCTTCCCGAGGGCCAGGGCTCGGGGAGGAAGCGTGGGAACGGCAGGAGCTGTGGGGCTGCGGCGGGCACGGGGGCGGTGAAATCCGGTGCAAAACCTGGAATTTCTCCCTGTGGCTGACAAACACCAAGAAATTCACAACAAAGGTGGGGGCTCCGCGGTGCTGGTGTGTGCGGCTTGGCCAGGTCTCTGCAGGCACCGGGATGCACTGTAGCATCTCAGTACTACGGGTTTTGGGTGCGCTGCTGCCGAAAAAGACATGGGGGTGGGGTTTTGCAGCCTCATCTGAGAATGTCGTGCTTTTTGTGGTTTGAGTTCAGGCTTACCAACATTACTGAAATGAACCCTTTCTGTAGAAAGCCCTTCTTTAAAAGCTAGTACGTGCATTTACATGTTCTCCATCCCATGGAATAATTGGTAGATATAAAAGCCAAGTAGCATTGTCACTACAGGATTTCTTCCTGCCAAATATTTCTGATTTTCTCCCAGTTAATATCTACCAGGGTGCTCTGGGCATGGGGATGCAGGGTGCAGCGAGTGCTGTGACGCAGAACTGACTGCGCCCCTCTGCAGGAGCGGCCATGGCCGAGCACCGGGTACAGGAGACGCAGATGAGACAGGGCGGGAGGTCCGTGACCCCCGTGCCTGTTTCCTTTGGTCCTGTGCAGCAACGAGGGGCTCGCAGTCGCATTGCTGTGATAGAAAAACGCACGTTAACTACAAATATAATATAGACTACAATATAATATTTAGTATTTTACATGTAAGTATGTATAATTAATCATTCAATTATGAATGTGTACGTAGATTGAGTAGTTTAGGACCAAACATGTAAAGTTGTAATGAAAAGGAAACATCTCAGGTTTCATCTTCCAGCTGCTGACCAAAGGAATGGGCAATGATTTAAATACTGGTGAAGGTTTTATCGTGTTAGAAAACTTCATGTGCATAATATGAAGACATGCAGTATTTTCTATAGTGATCTTAATAATTTTCCTTTCTTTAATGGGTAAGTTTAAGTACTAAAACTAATATTTAACTGGCCTACATTTTTCTTATGAGTTATAAATGGGGAAAAAAGGCTTTTGATAAAGCAGAAAAGACTTGATTATTTACGAAAACATTTGTATTTACTGTAAAAGTGCATGAGCACAAGTAGCTCAGCCAGTTGTAAGTAGGAGCTACCTGAAATAGCGAAGAAAAGGTATTTGAAAATGTATGGAAGTGTCTGTAGACTCTGGCATACGTGGTTGTCTTGCTGGGAGAAGGATGAAGGTGTGTGAAGAGAAACATCTGTCCATGGGAGGAGATGATTTTCACATTTTGGCTTCACAACTGTCGCAAAACTGATTTTCTTCCAAAATCTGAAGAGTGAACGGTTGAGATAAACGTGTGTCCTCCCTGCTGTGCTGGTGGAGCTGTTGCGTGGGCAGGGAGGGGGGATGCGCACAGAGCCTGGGATGTGGTTTTAATCATGGTGGGTTTTTAACTGTAAGGTCAAGGGTTGTGTCTGCTCCTCCTCGGCGTCCACGGGAACCCAAAGCTGGGAGCAGAATGGCAGAGCCCGCCTTGCTGTAGGTGGAGCAGCGGTCGCTCTGCTTGTGCCATTGCAGCGTCTTCGCACTCATTTCCTTACTTTCCTTAGAAAGGGTGAAATTTTAGTAAGAATCTGAAGCCCAGCTGCTTAAATACCCGTGATATTTCTAGCACAAAATCTGGGCAATTTACTTTCCCCTTCCTGCTAGTTTGCATCCTGCTGCCTTTTGAAATGGAAACTCTGCTGACCTCGTAACCCCTGAGTTACTCTGAATAAAACTCTTTTTAATTGTGTTTTGAGGGAGCATGCGGGGAGCTCCCACACTACTAATCAGCTTTGCTGGTCTGGATGTGTATCTGCAGGATTCATGTTGGCAGAATAGCTTGATATAATTGCAGCTCTGCATCGGTGATTTAATGCTCAGGAACTTTAAAGGCACAGGTCTGCGTTTTTCTCTGTGTATCACTGCAGTGCCAGAGCAGCGAATGTGGCAGTGAAGCAGTTTGAACCCATGCATTGCAGAAGATGCCCCTTCAACAGGTACTCACACGTTTTACCCCTGTTGCTTACTTCATTTCCCTTCTCATCTTTCTCAGAAAGCATAAACATTGCTGTAGCTTCTCTACGTTTTAGTATAAATGTGTTTAACACTGAGGTTTGCCCCAGCCGGTACATAGAGTTGCTGTTGGTCTGCAGCCGTTTGCTCATAGCTCGGCTGAGGTGCTGCTGCTCAGCCTGCAGCACCCCCAAAATAGGGATGGCCCCTGACCATGTCCCTCTGCCTGCTCCTGTTTGGTGGGTCCCGTAACGCAGGGACTGCCCATACAGGTGACTGCACTAAGGACGCTCCCAGTTGCCCCACAATAAAATGCCCCTGGGACAGGTCCCACCGTGCACTGGTTCACTGTGACACAGTGATCTGCTTTGTTTAATTACCCCAAAGCATGCGTGGAATACTGTGGTATGTATCATCATTTCTAAATGTGAAGTGTCTGAACAAATGGGTTTAAAACATCGCGTTGTACAGGCTGCAGTTTGGGAAGTCGGAGTCTCCTTCTCTGGAGACATTCAAAACCCGCCTGGACGCCTTCCTGTGCAACCTCATCTGGGTGTTCCTGCTCCAGCAGGGGGATTGGACTGGATGATCTTTTGAGGTCCCTTCCAATCCCTAACGGTCTGTGGTTCTGTGATTCTGTGAAGTTTCCTGGGGAAAATAATGGCTCGGAGAAAAGGTCTCGGCTCCAGCGGAAACAGTGAAACCTGTGCAGGGCTCAGGCCTGGGTACCTCAAGCTGGGAGAGGAGCACGTCCAGGATTTCGTTTACACTTGCGGAGATAGAAGATGCATATCCAAATCTCAATGATTGTAACTGAGACATGAGATCCCTTTCTTGTTTTCCTATTCTTGCATAAAAGTGCTAGCCCAGGGTGCGATTTCCCAGCCATCGGAACTGGTGAAGCCGTGTTTCTGTGGCATTGCTCTGAAATCTTTTCTGCATCACTTTTATTGTAGGTTTCCTGTAGACCTGGCCATCTGTTTCAGAGCAGCTTCTCAGATGGGGTGTTCACAGGTAACTCACTGCTCTCACTGAGCCATTCTCCATCTCTTTTGGGGCAGGATGGAAGCAGCCATGTCCAGAAAGTTTGGGTGGGCAGGGACATCCAGGGACCACCCAGTGCAGCGGCTGCTGTGGGCAGGGACGTCCCTGGCTCCAGGCTGCTCCAACCCGACCATGAACCCTTCCTGTGATGGGGCACACACAACTTCTCTGGGCAACCTGTGCTACTGTCTCACCACGCTGGGCCTATTCAAGAGCCCCAGAATTACTCCAGTAATTCGTGGTATGAGGTCAGGATGCTCATACATCGGTTGCATCTGCAGGCGAGACGGTGGCTGTCAGGAATTTGGCTCCGTGGTGTGAAAAGATGGCGGGTCCATTGGAGAAGGACGAGTCACACGCTTCCCGTCTTGACGCGCTCATCAGGAGGAAGGCGAACGATGAAGATCAGCATATGGTTGGGCGGATCAATAACCCACAGGATGGCTCGGGTTCTGGAGCAGCAGGAACAGCGCGGCTGCACTCGTGCGTTCACCGCTGCGTCTTGGAGAGAGCAACACCCAGGACTGCTCTTGTGCACGGAGCTGGAACGGGGAGAAACAGCAGCAGAAAATCCCAAACTGAATGGGTAAGGCCACAGAAAAGTGGATGGGGGAGAAAAAGAAATGGGACCTCAACACATCCTGAGATGTCTGTCACTGCTGGGGCTTTGCCCTTTAATGTAGGGGACAACTGAAGTAAAAAAGGCTCAAATATGATGTCCTTTTCCTCTCCTCTCTTCCTGCATTGGCTCCTACTGGTGTGGCTGTAACCAGCAGTCTTCAGCAAAGAGAATGGGTGATTTGGTCCCACACTGCCTAGATTTGTGTTCTGGTAAGACCTCAGAAGGAACTTTGTCTCTAAGAGCTCCTCAGTGAAACCAAAACTCACCAGAATGAGAACCTTCAGGTGTTTTGAAGCAGCGTCCTGGTTGAACTCAGTGTGTGAACTGCAGTGTTGTACCAATTGGGCGTTGGACAGGAGGTGGATCAGGTTCACATCTCATGGCCTGAAATCATGAGCAGTGAAAGCTTAATTCACCGTGCTGTTACCACATCACCTCCTGTTTCAGGAGTCACCGGCCTTTGCTCACATAGACTAAATTTATGTCTTAACGGGTGGTGCTTCAGACCGGCTGGGATCAGGTGCTTCTCTCAGGGTCAGGACAGACGGAGCTTCCTTGCGGCTTTGGGTCCATCACAGGCGTAAGTGGCATCATCTGTCCTGGTTGCGGGTGCATCCGCACCCCTTGGCACCCCCCAGAGCAGGGTGGTCCCGTGTCTCTCGGTTTCCCTTTGGCTCCTCTGTAGGGGTCAGGTGTAGCTAATGGCATTTTGTCTTTTCTGGGGGTATTCATGTGAGGGTGAAAACTGCCGTTGTGTTTGGAGCCGGAGCACCAGATCGTGGACACTCTCCAGTCTCGTGCTCTGAAGAGCAGCCTGGGCCATCGCTGCTCTGCATGGCTGCAGAACCACGCTCTGGTGCTGTAGAACCATGCTCTGGTGCTGCTGCCTGGGCCAGGGGTCCCTCACTTGGGGCATCAGCTCCAGAAACCCCACTCCTGGCACTGCTCACGCCTGGGACATCACCAGGAGCCGCTCTCGGGAAATCCCATGGGATTGCACCAGCCCAAGAAAAATCCACTTTAAGAGGCCAGTTTGTTGTGAAGTTTTCACTTTATTTGTCAAATTAATTCTCTGTGAACTGAAAAGAGATATAGGGTTTTATTTGAGTGTGTTTTGTTGGGTTCTTAGGAATTTGTTTGGTCCATGTTTCCTTGCTGCTTAGCCCTTCCAGCCAAAGCAATCCACAGTAATGTTCCATAGCGCTTCTCACACCACCTTACGTTGTTGTCTGTTTTGTTTATTGGGTTTCTTATTAAAATCTGTTTCCTTATGGCTTTCTCTTTAATTTTCTCTTCTCTAGCAAGGCTGCACAAAGGTAAGCTGAGTCCCAAAGCGATTCTATCCCAAGTTCTGGTATTTTATATATATAAAACTCCAGGGCTGATGGCAACTATACCTGGGATTATTTATGGGTTTTCATAAAAAAGAAAGAGGAAAATACAGAATTGCATGGCTCCTCTCTTCCTTCCCCTTTTCCCAACCCCCTCCCCACAGAGGAGTTTAATTTTAAATGATAAATGTGGAAATTAGAGACCGTCGAGAAAATCCAATTTGGTGAGGAGTTTTAAAAATCCCATAATAAACGCAGAGTGAAATGTATGATTTAATGCGGGGCGCCAATGGCTGCTATTATGTGCTATTAGCAAATCGGGGTTGAGAGTGAATCTTTATCACTTGGTGAGTGCGGGCTCGGCCTGCCTTTGCTTCTGCTATTGATTTGTAGCCGCTTGTCATAATGACATCGGGAAGCAATGAATGGAAGATGTGCTTTTGATAGGATTGCAGGGGTGCAAGGGGGGAGAAAAAATTCAGCAAGTTTTCTATCTCTTCTGCCTGATTAGATTTTTTTTCTTCTTTTAAGAGCTTTCACATTCCAATAAAAATGCTAAATCAGCTCTGAAGCAGAATTGTTAGGGAGTAAATAGCTAGTCACATTTAAAGGAGGAGCAGATCTGCTTTACAGCCACCATGGCTCTAAAGGGCATTTCTGACTCCGCAGCCATGGCAGCAGCGGTGCTGGGGGTGCTGGGGCCCGGCTGGCGCTGCTGAATTGCACAGGGGCAGCCCCGTGCCCCAGTGGCTGTGTTTGAGAGGAGCCGTGCACGTTTATCGGCTGCTGCACCAACAGGGCCTGGAATGAGCACCCAGAGTTTGCCTGTGGCGGCAAATAGAGGGCTCCTTGGCACCTGGGAAAGGAGGGTTTTGTCACGTTAATTACAGGCATTTCTCAGAACCAGAGCCAAGGGTTGGTGGAAGGGATTGTAAGGGCTGCAGTGTGCAGGATCGGGGTTGCTGTGCGGCAGGAACAAGAGCAGGGTTTGCAGCTGAGGCTGGTGTGTGGTGATCAGGACAGACCTGTGTGTGCTGGGGTGCGTGTCCGGTGTCAGTCTGCGTGTGCCATCTCCGTG
>NW_010171988.1:0-2449 GCF_000695765.1 Mesitornis unicolor | reverse complement strand
AATAATAATGCCTGCTTTCGGCACAGCCGCCGGCTCTCCCGCCCTGCCAGCCCCAGCACTTCGATGCCCATCCTGCATCGCATCCCTCTGCACATCGGGGTTAATTCCCTCCAGGTAATTAAAAGATTATTTCAAACATATTATTTCTTAAAAATAAAGCCGAAAGGGGGAAAAGAAATCTCTCCTAGCACCCTACAGACCCCCCCCTGCAAAGCAGCGCTGCCTTCGGGGATGTCTCGCTGACACCGCCGGTCCTGAGCCTGATAAAAATTACATTTATCTTCCCTCTCTCCAGTCGTAAATCTCCCCCCGGACCGAGGGAGGGATTCCTCTGCTTTTTCCCCAATAAATCGCATCATTGCTCGGGGCAAGGATACAAAACCCGAGGGACTCGCTGAGCTCCCCCGCGGCCGCCCGGACAAGTCACTGTTTGTTCTTTGACCTTTTCTTGGGTTTTATTTTCCCTCTTTATCATCATTTTTATCAGCCCGCAGAGGCGACAGAAACAGCTTCTACGTGGCTGGGGGGGGTCAGGACACAAATGGGGCTCGGTGCATTCTCCCCAGAATCCTCTAAACCCATTCCAGTGACATTTCCATCGCCCCTCTCGCTGAGTTGGGTTCAGAGATTTTGGGTAAGGATGAGCCAGGCGGGTACCGGGCACATCCACGGCTTCGCTTTTAATTTTCCCATCGAATGAAAGGAGAAAAATCCAATTAATTCAGGTTATAGGCCAAAGCACCTAGCCAGAATTTGGAGAAAACTTTCTCTGTTCACTCTTTTATTGAATATTACGGGAAATAACATCTCTTTATCCAGAGCTGCTGGCCAGGACAGCGGGCACTCGGAGATGCTCAGCCCCAAATTCCGCTTTCCCATTACCTTCCCTCCTTCCCTATGGCCCTCCTGGGTCTCATAATTTTTAAACCTATCTAAAAATCAGAGTCTGCAGCCAAAATAAATGACCTGGGCACCTCGGCACCCTCCTGACCATCGGACGCAGCGGTGTTTGGGTGCAAACCCAACCGAGGGGCGGTTTTGGAGCTTCCTGGGGAAGAGTCTCACACTGCTGAGATTTAGCTCATTTTAGCTGGATTTTTATAAATACATATTGGGTTTTGGGGGGAAAATACCCCAAGCAAGCAAGAAATAAGAGTGGAAAAACGACTCTGGTGAGTGGCTCGACACGAGATCTGCGTTCCCAGCCTCACACTCAGCTGGGGACGACCAGAATGACCAAACATTGCAGTAAAAAAAAAAAAGATTAAAAACCCCAAATTCACCCCAAACCCACACAGTTGGGCCACGATTTCCACACAGGATTCCCAGCTGAACGCAGCTGGGATTTCACAAAGTGCAGTCGGTGCCGTCTCTGGTGCCCGATACCAGGACAGACAGAGGGACGGAGAGGGGGACGGATGGCGGTGGGGTGTCCTGGGGGGGTACCTGGGTTTCGGAGAGGCTGAGGCTGCTGGCCAGCTGCTTGCGCTCGGCGCCCACCACGTAGTGGTTCTTCTCGAAGGCCCGCTCCAGGCGCAGGAGCTGCGACGGCGAGAAGGCGGTGCGGATGCGCTTGGGCTTGCGGGCGAAGGGGCCGTGGAGGAGGAGGCTCTCCTGGGACACCTCGCTCCCTGCGGGCACACAGCGGGGTCGGGGTCAGGCACCCCTGGGCCCTGCAGCTTCCCCTTTAGGGGACCACAGAGGGGCTGGGGAGACCCTGGGACCATGGGGGAGAGGATAATGGGGAGATGCTGTGATACGGGGAGGCCAGAGAAGTGGATACTGGGGGGCCTTGAGCACTTCCTGAGCCCCAAAATTGCAGCATTTGAGCTCTGGATGTGCTCTCCTTGGTCCCTTGGTGGGGCTGGACATGGGGGCAATAGCAGGGGAAGGGATAGGAGAGAGAAAGAAAGAGAGGGTTAAGAGAGGAAAAACAGAGGGAGAAAGAAGATAAAGGAGAGAAAGAGAGAGGCAGCCTAAGGAAGAGATGGAAGAAAAGGAGAAGCAAGAAAGAAAGAAAAAAGAAGACAGAAAGACAGAAGCAAAGGAGTGGAAAGAAGGAGTAAAGAAAGAAAGAAGGAAAGGAAGACAGGAAGACAAAGAAAAGGAGGAAAAAAGAAAAGGAGGAAAGAAGAAAAGAGAAGAAGAAAAGAGAGAAGAAAAGAAAAGAAAAGAAAAGAAAAGAAAAAAGAAAGGAAAAGAGAAGAAAGGAGAAGAGAAAAGAGAAGAAGAAAAAAGAAAAGAAAAGAAAAGAAAAGAAAAGAAAAGAAAAGAAAAGAAAAGAAAAGAAAAGAAAAGAAAAGAAAAGAAAAGAAAAGAAAAGAAAAGAAAAGAAAAGAGGTAGAAAGAAACGAAAGAAAGGAATAAAAGAAAACTAAATAGAGTAAGAAAAGTCAAGAAAGCAGAAGGGCACAGAGGGCAGGGCCGAGGCGCAGGTGAGGGGCAGGAA
>NW_010171987.1:2993-14265 GCF_000695765.1 Mesitornis unicolor | reverse complement strand
ACAACTGGATTGAGCTCCATTCACCACAATGTATCTTACTGTCATGCAAGGATGCCTTGCCACTCCCCATTCTTCCTCAGTTTCTTGCCAGCCACAGGCTTTGTGCTGGAAAGACCACTTATAAGAGGGAATCATAGTTTGTTTGGGTGAGTTTTTCGTTGTTTTTTTAGTGGTGATGGGGTTTTTTTGCTGTGGAAGTCCACTTAATAATTTATAGGAATGTTGTATGTCTGCTGGAAAACGACAGAAAAATGAGAATTTTGTGAGGAAACCTTTCCAAACCTTTTCATGTAGTTAATGCAAAAGAAAAACTGCATGCATAGCATTGGCTGTGCATACGTGTGTGACAAGCATGCAGCATATGTGGGTCTGTTGTGGTTATGAATAAAGAAAATGGGAAAAAGGAAAGGGCCATTTAGGTAACTTAAAATGAAGAAAATTGAGAAAAACATCCGGACAACACATTTTAAATGTAGTTGCAAATATTGAGATATATTGCAATTGTTTTGCCGGTAATACACAAGTGGTGATACAGTGCTTAGAATAGTAAGCATTGCATGTATATTGAAAGTAATTTGGGGTTTGTATAGCTTATTTAAATGTTTATTTCACTCAAAGCAATAACTGTAGAATGTCTTCGGTAAATTGGTTTCTTTCCTTAGAGTTTACAGTGATATCAGAGCTCTTATTTGTTGGCATATTTAAAATATGCAATTACTATTATAAGATTTTAACTGTGGCTATATGTGTGCTGTGAAGTAAGAGATTTCGGCTTCAGACGCTTTATCAGCACACTCAAAAATGCTCATACTTCTGAAGGAGGTATACATTTTCATGTTTGATTTTTTGGAGAAAAAATATCGATTGCACTAAGTCACTAAGGTTGCATATATTTTAGGGTTAAAAAGCTGTTATTAGAAAACCAACAATTTAAATATTTTTCATTTTAGAATAGCTAAAAAGTATGTACATTGCTAAGATCTTAGAGAAATTTTCGATTTTTAGAGTTTTCTTTTTTTGATGAAGCAAAACCCACAGACCTTTGGTATATAAATCATTTACACATTACTATATTATACTTTGAATATCTTTCTGTTACAATTGACCACCTACTTAGCATTATAAATTCTCTCTTTTTTTAGAGAAGATGTGGTAGTTAAGGCGAAAGAAATGGGAAGTATTTCAATGTATCTACTGTTAATCTGTGCTGCTTAGTCTAACTTCTTATTTTTGCCTAAAAACTAGGAGTGTAGTGGTTACAAAAACTGCAGTCTGACAAAGTAATTTATTTCCTTTAACTTTTCTTTAAATATATCTCCTTCTTCCATGGTTCTAAAAGTTAATCCATTTTGACAGAGTTTGTATTGAGTGACCAAAATGAAACCAAAGGAGCGTAATGAAAAGCTCAGTTCCAAGTAACCAAGTTGCACTGATGAACATTCCTTCTGGTTAACTGAAAAAGAAGGATTACATCAAGATTTCATGGCATCTAACTAAATAGATAGGGTAGCTATACTTTGTCAAGCTAAGTATTTGTTACAGCTGAAAGGCAATAATACACCTTGTTCTGCAGAATACGAAAAGATTATGGATTTTTTTTTCACATCCAGTAAAGTTTATTTTATTGAAATGAGGAGTCTTTCAGATCACTTCTCAGTCCTGCATTTGCAGATACTTTTCACTGAGTTGCTCTATGTGCCTTCATGTTGCACCCACCATATACCTGTTCTGCATCTGGATACCATCATTAATCTTCTCACTAGATGGAGAAAGTTGGAGAAATGATCTTTTTTTTACTCTTAGGCCCCAATCCTACAATACGTAATACATGGTATTATCATATCATCTACAAAAAGGTCCTGGTTTGTTTCAGTGAGGTAATCTATCACTGTTTCATAGAATCACAAAATCACAGAATGTGTTGGGTTGAAAGGGACCTTTAAAGCTGATCCAGTCCAACCCTGCAGTCAGCAGGGACATTGGTACCAGATCAGGTTGCTCACAGCCCCATCAAGCCTGGCCTTGAATATCTCCAGGGATGGGGCCTGCACCACCTCTGGGCAACCTGTGCCACTGATCGACCACTTCATGGGGAAGAGCTTTTTCCTCATATCCAACCTAAATCTCCCCTTTTCCAGTTTAAAACCATTCCCCCTCATCCTATCGCTTCATGCCCCAGTGAACAGCTCTTCCCCAGATTTCTTATAGGTACCTTTCAGGTCCTGGAAAGTCGCTGTGAGGTCCCCCCAGAGCCTTCTCTTCTCCAGGCTGAACAACATCCAACTCTCTCAGCCTGTCTTTGTAGCAAAGCTGCTCCAGCCCTTGAATCATCTCTGTGGCCTCCTGTGGCCCAGCTCCAGCACCTCGATATCCTTTCTGTGTTGAGGACTCCAAAGCTGGACGCAGCACTGCAGGTGGGGTCTGAGCAGAGCAGAGCAGAGGGGCAGAATCCCCCCCTGGCCCTGCTGGTCACACTTCTTGTGATGCAGCCCAGGATGGGGTTGGTTTCTGGGCTGCAGATGCACATCAGATGTTTGAATATCAGATTGCAAGGTCTTCATTGAATCCCATATCTTCAAATGTTCTATGACATTAAAAAAATACTTCAGTGCTTCTGTTATACCAGAAGTACACTGTAGTGGGCTTGCTTCTTTATTCTTCCTCATTTCCAACATTCAAAGGAATTTTGTAATTAGTTGTTAAAACCTTTTTTCAACCCAGGTAATCTAAATCACTTGCCTGAAGTGTCTAAATGTTGATCCTCAATTTCCAAACTACGCTCTACAGTCAGTGGAACAAAACTGTCCCTTTCAGAGAGTGATTCTGGTAGACTGACTGACGGATTAATAAGGCTTGTGTAGAAGTAATGCAGATTTGTAATTAGTATCCTTTTACAAAGTTCTGCAAGCATTTGATAGAGAAAATTTTATCTATTTTTTAGAATAAAACAAATCTTATTCAGGAAGGCATTAATCTATAATTGATACTATGATGTACTTGACCTTACTCAAGACAGTTATCAGGAAAGCAAATAGAAGTATATCAGATATATTATTGGCTAGGAAAAGATACAAAAATAAGCACAGAAATTGTTCTTGACTTTGCTGGAATGTATAATTTTTGTGGTACTACTGATGCTGATCCCATAATTGACAGGTAATTCTTACCCTAACATATAACGAACAGTTACAGATTCTGTTTGAAATCTACCTTACATCCTTTAACAATTACCATTATCCCAAATCCAGCTTGGAATAAAAGCAGAAATAAAATTGTTGTACAAAACTGACCACTCAAGAATATTTAAATTTCCTGCATACATCTTTCATTCCAAGATTTATAGTTCATTTTATTATGACAATTTTAACTGAATTGCCCAGACTTTGGAATCCAAGAAATACAGAAGACATTTAGGTTAGTTTTGGCATTTGCTGAAGTTTAAAGCCCTGTGGTCATATGACAGTTCTAAAGAGGAAATTTATGTCTTATGTGTCATAGATTGTCTGCACAGGAAAAGGCTCACTATTAGCAAGATGAAGGGAAAGACGTGACAGGGCCTGATTTTCACTTATATTCTTAGGTCTCATCATTCCCCTCATTGTACTTTTAGAAATGATGCATACATAGGAATCTCTTGATTTGTGTCCATAACAAAACCGAATCAGACGAAGAATTTCACCACCTACTGTGCTACAAATCTCTGTTATCTTTTCTTTAAAAATTTTGCACAGTGTCTCCTTTAGATTAGTCCTGTGACTTACTGTTTCTACAAAAATTATTCCTAGTTCAAAAAGAAACATTTCCGCAGTCATCTTACATTCCTTTTCCCTTTTATTATCTTATGGTCTCTTTTAGTCTTGTCATCTTTTTTATTTGAATCCTATATAATAACTGGCTGCCCTGCATACCTTTTTATGTGTTTTAAATCTTTTTACCATGGTAGAAGAGACAGCAGTTTATTAGTTGCCATGATTTTATTATTATGCTTTAAAATTTACTATATTATTTCAGTGCCTACACTTTATGCAGGTAATTGTGAGACAGGTTAAGTTCCAAAATACAGCCATATGTATCTTAACATTTCTTTCTAATTGGCTCATCCCATTTCAGATATGCAAATGAGAACAAGCTTCAGTTACACCAAAGGACATGCTTTATAATATCCTTGGCAGCGTTTGAGTGTTTTGAATCAATAAATCACTGCCAGCACTCCAAATTTTTATAGTACCCAGCTAACCTTTCAACATCAATTAGCTGCTACATTTTAGATTTTATATGGTTTTATGAGGAAGGTGGGAAATAACACGGTTGCTTATTGCTGACCACAGTTTTGGAACTGATAATTAGACTCCTGTGAATCTTTTATTCTGAACCTGACATCACTAGAACCTGACATCACTACCTTCTTCAGCAAGAAGGCTGACATAAACCTTCCAAATGGCTTCTATGTACACAGTGATCCACACCTTTAGAAGGAGGAGAATTTTGAGGCTCAGCTCTACCTGTGAAGTTCTTTAAAAGAAGTGTAACCTTCTCCATCTCAATAAATATTTAAACATGCAAAATTTAAGTTTTACTATTTAAGAATAATTGATTTCAATAAGATTGTCTTGTTATTTTTTTCTCTTGGACATGAAATGTGGAGTGGTTGAGATTTTATTCTCTTTTTATGGCTTTTTAAAATTACAATGTTATAAGTTTATATCATTGCTACAACCTTACCAAGACTCAGCCTTTCAGCTCGACAACTTTTATCTTATCTTATCTTATCTTATCTTATCTTATCTTATCTTATCTTATCTTATCTTATCTTATCTGTCTTATCTGTCTTATCTTATCTATCTTATCTTTTATCCTGTTTTACAACAGGTTGAGCTTATCTAATTCTTGCCGCAAAAGATGCGGAACATCACTGTGAACTGAATTATTTATGAAACTTTGAAAGCTACTTCCTATGAAATGTGCATTGTGCATTTGAAAGTAGAGTGCAAAAATTAGCTAAGTAGTAAAGGTTTTTCAGAGACACAGAATTGCAATAGTTAAGTAAAATCATGGAAATTCAGAACACTGACAAATTTCTTTTTCTGTGTTTATCTGCAGTACTTAAGTGTCTTGATATTACACACCAAATGGTGTTAGCCACTCCACTGTCATTGCTGGTATAAAGTATCATTTTCTATTCTTTTTTTTAGTGTATTCAGATTATGAGCTTGATGAGTTAAAGCAAACCAGGCTTTGAGTGATGGTAGAAGGCTGTAGCTTCAAAAATAAGGAAAACTGTATTGCCATAGAGATCTTTGCATTCTCACATGCTTCCAGCTTCTGACATGCTTCCATTTCTGTTAATTTTTTATGTGATATATTCTATGGCTGAGGAAAAAAGAGACGGCTAGAAACATAAAAGCAACAGAGAAGAGTTGGGAAAAAAGAGTAGGAAAGTTTAAGGATTCTTCTGAAACACGTACCCCCTTATATTTATGGCATGTTAATTCTTTACACTTAAACTATGGGAAGACTAAGGAAAAAGGCAGACAAAATCTTCATAACAAGAAATGATGCCTCCTCTCCCTTTTCCTTCTTTTCTTACATCTATTTTAAAGGCTTTTCATCTCCCACACTGTAGATAGTTTTGTGCATTTATATACTGTTTAGATGTAAAATATTTTTTATCTGTTTTTAATAGTTGTTTTAAACATTGCATTGCACCATGGCAATCAGCCACAGGTATGCACTGGTAGCTTGATAGATGCCAATATTTTAAAATATTGGACATTATTTTTAACAATCACCAACCAATTGCTTCCCTACCTCCTTTTGGAGGGCAGATCAGCATGTGACAATGTCCTCACCTGCAGTTATAACAGCTTAGGTAGTCTTGACTATTATATTTCTGCTAATAGTCTGCTAGACTGTTATATTTCTTGGATGAAAACAAAACAGAAGGGAATTGGAGGCAAGAGAACAGGAGAGAAAAAGGGTAGAAGACAATGGTAGCCTTCAGCTAAGCAAATGTGGTTGGATAGATAGAAGGGGAATGCCTGTAGAGGTTTTTAGCGCTTCACTTTTCAAATCCTGCTCAAGTCTTCCAAGGTAATTCCACATTGTATGGTTTTAATGAGGAAAATTAGATTTGCTACTTCAGCACAGGTTTCACTGAGTTGCAAAGGATGTAGAGCAACTCAAGTGTCTGATGTCAGCAGAGCCTAAAATCCTTACTTCTTACAAGAGATACTCTATGAAATGTGTAGACTGTAGCCAACAGTAACAGTTCTTGAAGTGGAAACCTGAAGATCCATCTTTTCATCTTCAAAAACCTCACAGCTTTGTCATCTGAGCTTCATAAAATTTCTTATTTCCTTGTAGGTCAGATAGTAAGGAAGGAAAAAAAAACAACCGTCCTAAGTCTTTCAATTCTACATTTTTTTATTTAGGCTCATATATCAAGTTTTTTGCTAACCTCTACTTAAAATGTGGTCAGAACTGAAAATAAGAAACGGTGGCAGCTTGTGAAAAAAAGTCCAAAAGAGGAAGCTGATAGAACAAATGAGTTACAGAAGTCATCACTGTCAGGGATTTTAATGCTAATACTAGGGCAAATGGCAATGAAGTTAAGCAACAATGTCATTCAGATGAGTTAGTGAGACTTCTGAATAAAAAGTTAAGATAAAACTCATAAGGAATCAGATTAAACTTTCTTATGCCAGAGTAATCCAAGTCTCAAAGTCAAGTTATAGTTTCCCTGTATTTACATACCCTAAACTACAGTATAGAAAGCCTCCAATAGCATTGCTAATAATATTTCTTTCTTACCTCAAGTGCAGAAAGATTTCCTGTCCCTATTCTTACCATTATTCCTTAATGTAGCCAGGTCAATACATTCATTATTGATCCAAGGGTAAAAAACTTTATCCAAAAGATTACATTTAGCCACTGTTACAAACTGCAGGGATAGAGACAAAAAAGGACCAGTATCTGAGAAAAAGCTAGCTAACATAGGGGCAAATGGAATAATCCACTATCTGAAATATTTATTGGAAAATTCAAAGTCCTAAAGGCTATTAGTGCCTTCTAACTCTGGAGGTTTTACTGAGGCTTTTGTGCTGATCAACTGTGCATTGTTCAATTTTGCTTAGGTTTGTAGCTTAGTGACTTCAATTTTTAGCTTTGCAGTCCATATCTTCACACTTTTAAGTCTTGGTTTCGATATTTAAAGGGATTAAGTTTGATTTCTATGGGCTGTTATTCCACTTCCAACATTTTTATCAGGAGTAGAAAATGGGTTGGAAGTAGCATTCCCGGATTCCCTCCTTCCCACCCTCCTCATCCCTGAAGTACTTTCTGTATTCCAACTAATGATGCAATCAAGATTATTATTTTTTAATTATTTTTTAATTATTATTTTTCAAACTCCGGGATGGCGATTCACCCTTTGCCACTAGAGGTCTCAGTAGCTAAACTACAGAGGTAACCGATTTTCTTTAGTATCGAGTATTTCAAAAGCTTGAAATGATGAAAAGAGAATAGAGAAAAAGAAAATAAATTTAAAACCAAACCAAACCAAAATCCAAAATACAAGAAAATTGTATTTTCTCCATCTTGGAGACTGTGTTTCAATGTTTTGCAACATATCAGCCAAAACCTGCACGCTGACCTCTGGATTATAAAGAATCTTTGCTTAGTTTGTGCTATATATTATCATCTTTCAATCCTCTTTGCCTGAAATAGCAGCTACTTAAGGCTTTCATGATGAATTTATTCCACCTCTCAAATATTTTTCCATAGCTTTTAACCTTTTAGGCTTTTTTACCATTCTTTTTTAAGTAAGAGATATGAAAATGATAAGTATTCTAGGATTGGTTTAATGGATTTCAAAATTAGAAGTTCAATTTTTTTTCAATCAATTTTACATTGCAACACAATTTTTTTTGGAGATTCACCTTCTGCAACATTTTTTTCCACAGCTATTGCTGTTCAGTAGACAGCTCCTCTGTTGTACAGCTATCTCCTGGAGTCATTGCTTCTAAATACACAATTTAGACAATACACTACAGTATATGATTCACCTGTCTGATTATTTTTGATGGTTTTATTGACCTGCCTGACAAGAATTTATTTTTGTGACAATAAATCCAATTGCCTTGTCCATATACAATCTACGCAGAAGTAGTCCAGAGCTAGTAGGTATTTCAACTACTTATGTGAAAATAAATGGGACCTTCATCAACCTAGGCTTTTTCTAGAGTTAGCAGAAAGAAAGATGCACTTCTAAAACAGGATCCTGTTCTTAAATATGTGGAATCACCCTTTCTGTCTTACTTTTCTGCCTCTGATGACTAAACTTCTAACTCGGATGCGATGTGAAGTAGAATTAACTTAGGACTTAACTAAAATGTTATTAGTACAGATTTCTATCATAAACCAGGGCTTCTTAAAAATTAAATGTCAGAAGAGGAAGATGACATAGGTAAAATAGTGTCTCATAGGATGTTTAAGAGCCAAGTATGAACTGTGACTTAAAAGTAAAATAAATCTATTTTTTGGATGTGTAGAGTAGCATGTCCAGAAACAAAGGGTAAGTAATAATGCCTTTGAACTAGGCCTCAGCTGGCATATATCCTCAATAATGAAGAAATAAACCAAGAAAAGTTAACATGGAATCCACAGCTGTGGTCAAGGAAACAGCAAATTGAACCATGGTTGCAAAATAGGGGTTAGTTCGTTTAACTTATCAAAATAGAGGATGAAAGGGATACGATTGATGTTTATAATGCATGAAGGTAAATATTAGACAGGAAAAGACTAATATCGTAAAAGGGTATAAATGCATCCTGAAAATATTGGTGCAAATTTTTTAAAACAGATTTCTAACAGAAAACAGAGGACAGAATAATAAGATGTCATCTACATATCATGTTATAGACAATATAAGTGATAGGAGTAACATTGTGGAAAGCAGATTAAAGATGCCTGTAACTTGTGATGTTAAGGATGGTTGAATTTCCTATGAATTTTTATCTTAGTGTCAACGTAAATATGAAACATAACTGAGTACGCTAACAAATGCATAACATTTTGACAGATTGTATTTTGTAGAATACTTAGGGATTGATCATATCATTGAAAATAGGAGTGAATAAAGTATTTTAAAGTGACATAATTCAGAGACAGAGATAGGTTTCGAGTGACTTCTTTGAGTTAGAGTGAAGGTACTTGAAAAACCAGTTATGTGGTGCTAGAGGAATGAATGACTTACAAGCAGTTGGAAGTCTTGTATCCTCAGTAGTTCAAATATCTTATTACTTATATCAAATAAAAGTGCTTCTTAAAGAGCTATCTTAACAGGACACCTAGACAATAACTGGTAAGAGTTCGTCATATTTGATCACAGTAAAATATCACTTCAAAAATGCAAAGGATAAAATTGTTTCTCTGTATCCAGCTTATATTTCTAAAGGAGGAAAAGGTAGTTTTGTATCAAAGAGTGTACTGTAGAAAATAAACTTATTGGACAATAATTTTATTTTTATCCCTCTGAAATATTAGATACTACTTGTCAGACAAGTTACTTTGAACTATAGGTTATATGGGAAGAAATTAATATTTCAATAAACGTGCATAAAAATCTCTTTTGCTGAGGCTTGTGACAGTAAGATAATATGACACGACAGAGCTATATCAATTTCTGTGTGAATTATTGCTTTGTATTGCCATAATATTTTTAAAGGAAGACTGTTGCATGATTTTAAAATGAAGTCTTAGGAGAAAAAGTAATTAAAACCTACGTACATAGAATGGGATATGAGTAATAATGAAATGCTCGCTTTTTTTTGTAATTAAAAGTAACTTTAAAAGTGTATTGCTTTCTGCTATACTTTTCAGGCCCCTATCCTCAAGCTATTTTAATGTCTTAGGTATGTTATTTAAAAAGGTATTTTCATAAGCAGCTATATTCTACAGTTAAATATATGCATACATAAGTGTAAGTGTAGACTATATAGCCATAACTATGTACATACCTATAGTATTTTAAAATGATTTTAACCTTTCATCACACCTTGGTAAATGTCTTGGTTTTTTCACTTGGAAAACAGAATCTATAGTACAGATAGATAAGTGAATGAGGAATTCCACATACAGGATTACTGAACGCTTATCTCTTAATCCCTGGCAATACATTATTATTTTGATTGCATTGTTAAAATTCGGCTTGTATCTGCTATAAACATTATCTCATTGGCACCTTTAAATAAAATGTACTATCTGGTTTTCTAAAATTCATAGAGGATATTAGTGATATCTGGGTTATATGGTTTAGTATGGTGTAGCTAGACAGTTACGAAAAGTTAGTTACTAATTCCTTGCAAAAATAAAGATGTCGAATACCTTTAAGTTTTGCTTTGAAAAAGAAATTGAATTTAATTCTGACTGAATTCTACATAAACATTGAACGATAAGTAAACGCATAAAAGATTGAAGTCTTGATTAGAAATTTCTTCATCATTGAAATGATGAATGTAGTAGAATTTGAGAGTGTTCTTTACATAGATCATAGAATCATAGAATCTTAAAAATGTTTGGGTAGGGAGGCACCTTTAAAGGTCATCTAGTCCTACCTCCCAGATAGGCAAATCCTTTAAAGAAATACAGCAGTATTTCTAAGTTTGAATATTAGTTTATACAACTGTGCTGAATATCTAAGATGAATCTATATCTAACACGCCAGACTTGAAAATGTCTGTCTATGCATTCAGCTATAATACCCAAATAGACAAATATTTTCAATATATTTTTTAATTTGTAGATTAATTTTATTTGAATTTTTTTAACGATGTAATTTGTATTCCCAATTTATGGCATTTAAGTGATTTCATTTCATCATAAACAAGAACATAAAAAATGAGAATGACATTGGTGAACAAATATCCAGGAACGCTGTTTTTATGAAAACTTTAACTGCAATCAGAAGTATTTCGCAGAACATCAAGCTTTTACCTACCCTGTCCTTAGAAGTGATATAGACATACTAATATTTTTTGTACTAATTTGACAAACCAAACTAGTACACTGCCCATGTGGCCAGAAAAGCCAATGGCATCTTGGCCTGTATTAAAAGCAGTGTGACCAGCAGGGCCAGGGAGGTGATCATCCCCCTGTACTTGGCACTGGTGAGGCCGCACCTCGAGTGCTGTGTTCAGTTCTGGGCCCCTCACTAGAAGAAGGATGTGGAGATTCTGGAGCGTGTTCAGAGCAGAGCCACAAGGATGGGGAGGGC
>NW_010171987.1:0-2632 GCF_000695765.1 Mesitornis unicolor | reverse complement strand
TCTTTTCCAACCGAGCGATTCTGTGATTCTGTGATTTTGTGACAAGATGGTATTACCTCTCAACATTTGGTCAGGTAACTAGTAATTTTCCAGTATTCTGACATTGATTAGCTTTTCTGTACATGTAACTAAGAATGTAAACCTCTGCTATAATAAATCAACAGAAAAATACATGTATTACCAGCACAAACTGCTTGCCACATGATAAAATAAACACTATATCCTTAATTGTTCAAAATTCTATCAACTGAATTTTTGAATAAATCAAAATTACATATGTTACAGGTCAGATTGTTTTTAATTGATCTTAAAGCCTCAAATAATTCCTTGAGTATTTGAACTCTTAATTTTGTTTCCATTTATTTCGCATTACAAAATGACTGTTCCGATGTTTGAGATGCCACAACTTACCTGTAGTATTTACAGAAAGAGCACAATAGCTTAAAAAAAAGCCTAATAAACTCACATGAACACAAACCTCAGCCAGGCACCCCTGTGCAAGAGTACCAACATCAGCCTGTGCTCACATCAGTGACCTGTACATGTCTCCTTAAATATCTGAGAAAATAGGTAGAATTCGTACAATGCAAAATCAATACCCTATTAGTTCCTTATCCTGACCCACTGTCACGCCATCAGAACTGATATACCTCAGCCATGAAGTGAAAATCCTAGCCTCTGGAGTCTATTTCCAAACCAAAATATCTTTTATCCAACTTTTCTGAAAGTCATTAGAGTTGGGTAAAACAATCGTTTAAGAAAACACACCTATCAGTGCAGTAGCATAAGTTATTTTCCACCCAAACTAAAAACAACATGAAAAACCATGACCATGTGTTATTTGCTCATCAAAAGGAAAAAAAGTGTTATCTGCTTCTGTCTACCTGCTCAGCTTTATTGATGAGTTACTGCAGTGACACCCTTTTTCTATGTCTTCCACAAGAAATTAAGGCTACGTTTGTACAGCATCATGAGGAAGCTTCCACTTCTGCTGATATGTGCATGTTTCAGAATAAAGCAAAGGCTTCACCTCTATGGAATATATGTAATATACTCTCCATACAGTCCATTAACTAGAAAGTTGTATCCTTACAAGTATTTTAAATGGCAACGTTTCATAAATCGACTTCAAATGCAATGGAGACTTCTGCTAATAGAAATTAAAAGGTAGCATGAACAGTGTGGCAGATGAAGCTTCTGCTGAATTGTATAACAGTGTGCAGCAATTAAGATATCGATTTTTAGAAAAGTTATCATAGCATAGTACTGTGCTTTATGCAAGTTTATTCGACTGTATTCTCCACTGCTCAAAAGAACCAGAATAAATACATGCAACAACAAATTTCTTCCTATAGACACATAAGGTTTTTTACCTTTTCCCTTTGGTTTTCTCCCACGAGGATTTCAGTTACATTTGGAGTAAGAAAATGCATTACATTTCCTCACCAAATGTAATTCTTATATAATTTAAGGTGATCATCGAGTAAGCTTGTATAATAGGTAAATAACACCATAAACAGTGAGTCTATACTGTGCAAATGAAGTGTACTTAATTAATCACTGTCGATGAAGTGTACTGATCATAAAAATGCTATCGGGACGTTAAAGAATTAGAAAGATAGATCAGTCATGAAGTCTCCATAATATTTGATTATCTGAGGCCAATCAAACAGAAAGGCAAAGGAAATAAATAGGCTTTGGAGCAAGAAATGAAGGCTATATCTACAAATGTCACATTCATAAAGCGTAATGACTCTAGAAAATATTTCAGTCAGTATAAACAAACAATTCACAATGATTTTATGCAAAATGTTGCGGACAGAGAGAGAAGTGATTTTTCATTTGTGAAAGTTTTCATTGATTTTTTAATGATTACATTTGATAGGTAACAAAATATAGAAAAACATCCAAATAAAAGCACTGATATACAAAAAAACTGATATGCAAACACTAGCAAAAACATATATGAAAATACTCAAATGAATGAATCTATTTCAGAAAGTAAAACTTCCAATTTGGTCATAAATTTTAATTCCTTTCACTAGATAAAGAAAATAAAACCGTACAGTCTAAAAGACTTCCTAATGTAGAGAAAGACGCATTAAGAATCAATGACTGAAACCTAAATTCAGACAAATATATTTAAGGAAACATATGTCTAAAGAGTAACTTTAAGAAGGAGATGAATTCTATATATACAATTTTGTCTTAACCAAAAAGAGAAACATTACTGGTAATAAGTTTGCCCCTGAAAAAAAAAATAGTAGTGGGTCTTATATGAAGACAATATTGCATAATTAAACAGCTTTAGAGACAAAATCATCAGGTCGGATCTTTTAATTAGTTTTCTAACATAAAAATTCATGGTATGACATCTGTACTGATATGATAAAGTAATATATAAAAATTAAAGCAGTCTTTCAAAGATATAAATTATTTTTAAAATGTGTTCTTGAAATTATTCTCTAATTGCTTCTGGTCTCTACCTATCACTGAGTTCAAATTTCTTCAGAACTGTAATGTTTCACGATAAAGATAACAGCACTAAATCCATCAGTCAAGTATATAATGTTGACAAATAAGATTTTTTCCAAATATCGTCATCAGCAAGTTTGCAGATGACACTGAGTTG
>NW_010171986.1:0-12305 GCF_000695765.1 Mesitornis unicolor | reverse complement strand
AACTCCTAAGATTCTGTGTGATTCTGTGATTAAAAGTCATAATAAAAGTGAGGAGCCTATGTGAGAACAAAGTAAAGCAGAACTCGCAGTGAGAATACATCCTTCCCACCTACTGTGCAGGTACCTTTTAGATGACTGGAGGAGGGAAATACATGGAAATTGATGTGCCTTCTACCCCCAAATTGCTTGCACCTTCCTAGCAATGGGATGGAGATCTCCAAACATGAGATACTTACAAAGTCATGGATTAGAACACTTTAAAAAACAAATAAAAAACCACTGTGTGTGGTTTTAGAGATGGCTTTGGAAATTGAGTCTGATTTCTCTAACCAATTCTGTGTTTACTGTTTCAATGATACTTCCTATGATTTATGTTTTCATTACCATTAGTATTACTGACTTCTATATGTCTTGCACTTTCGACTGTATTGATTATTTATTTAGAAGGCAAGGCACCACAACTTCTAGAGATTATTATCCATCTACAGCTCAGTATACAAATTACTTCATTCTTGGTTTATTTTAATTTAGTGTTAAATTCCTAGCATAATATTGAAGTAATTTTGATGTCTGCATTTATTTGCCCTGAAGATAGGCTAAATATAATGTAAAGTGCCATTTATAGTTCCTTCAGATGGTGTATGTATGGATCAAGTAAAGCATGTGGCTTCCAGTTTTCTGTTTTTAAACTGCTTCAACCTGACATAGAATCATAGAATACCAGATTGGAAAGGGCCTCAAGGATCATCCAGTCCAACCTCTCACGGTAAAAGTGTAGTTTGAACAAGATGAGTCTGGAGTTCAATGAGAATCTCTCCAGAAGCAACTTGTGTCCATTCCCCTCGTCTTTTCCATGTGACTCCTTGTGAAAAGGGAGTCTCCATCTTCTTGGTAGCCACCCTTTATGTACTGGTACACGGTAATAAGGTCTGCCCTAAGCCTTCTCTTCCTAAGGCTGAACAGGCCCAGTTTTCTCAGCCTTTCTTCATACGACAGGTTGTCCAGTCCTCTGATCATCCTCATGGCCCCCCTCTGGACCCCTTCCAACCTGTCCGCGTCTTTTTTTTATAGCGGGGACCAAAACTGGACACAGTACTCAAGGTGTGGTCTGGCCAGCGCCGAGTAGAGAGGGATAATGACTTCTTTGTCTCTTCTGGTGATGCCCTTTTTAATGCAACCCAGCATCCTGTTGGCTTTCTTTACAGCTGCAGCACACTGCTCACTCATGTTGAGCTTGTCATCCACCAAGACCCCCAGGTCCCTCTCCACAGGGCTGCTTGGCTACATGGATTACCATGTTCTAAAGTAGTATGTTTCCTGAGGTATTTCAGATTTCTGAGACATCTTCATGTTCATAAGAGGAGTCACTAAAATTGTAATGCCAGTAGTTGTCCTTTAACCTGTTTACCCCTTTTTTTCCTATTTTTTTGTTTCTTTTTTTTTCCTGTATCTGGAAGGATTTCGGAGATATTCAAGCGTGTCACATTTCAAACTACTGTTAGCTTGGTAGTGTTCTCTGTAGAAGTTGCTATGAAACCCCATACAGCTTGCTTTTGTGCCATCAAGGTGGGTAGTTGGGATACAGTAAAACAGTAACAAAATACAGTTTTATTCATCTTCAGGCAGTCCAACAGTTATTCAATTAAGCGTATCTATGCAAATGCTTTAGATGCTTATGTCTTAATGCTTAATTCAAATGTACACACTTCAAAGCTGGTGCACTTCACTGCTAAATATTGAAGGAACTTTTGACTGCTTTAATTAGTTACAGTAAATATCAAAGTGTTAAAATGAAGGAGCTGTTAAATTATTATTGGTTATTCTGCATGACTTCAACTGCATAAGGTTAACTTAAAAATTGGTAGACCTGAAAGCACTCTGTACCATTAAAGTGTTCAATTTTAATCAATGTCATGATGTCCTACGTAACATACTGATAATTTCTTTCCATGTTCAGCCTCATGATTATTTGACCATTTTTGGAGTGGATTTTTGCTGACTAATTGGGATGGAATAATTGTTGAGAACTGCATAGGAAATGTTTGTCTTCTCTGGTTAGTCATATATTTAATGCAAAATATGACACTTTTCTTCGATAGTCTATTAAATGCAGTAATAGTTTAGGTACAGTTCTGGCGTTCCAAGGACAAGTGCAGTTTTGAAATAAGACGTCTTTATCTTACTTTGAAAAACTTAGTTTTGTCAACATTTTGCAGGACATTTGTACCCCCTTGCCCCCCAGACTTACTACGTAAAGTTTTTAAATTACAAAACCATGTTCTTGAAGTAGCGAGTAGAAATTTTTTGTATATTTCTTCATAAACTAATATAAATAGTTTTAAACAGTTTTAAATGGGTATGGAAGAGTGACATCTAGGAAGTGGAATGAGAAATTAAATTCAGCTGAGAGTAGACAGGGTCATTTAAGCAGTTAATAATGGAGCCCTGTGTCCACATGCTGGTGATACAAATGCACTGGTGGTGGGCAGTGAGGTTTATCACAGAAAGCTGTTTGGTACATGCTCAATGATGTATTAATCTGAAAACAATTCCCTCTTGTCCAGGAATCCACATCATGTAATCAGCCTTTGCAGTTGGCATTAACTGACCCTACTGTCAGCTTTTTCAGTGCGCTGTCTGGTAGCGGTATGAATATAAAGATTAAATGAATTCTTGCCTATGCAGGAGCTCTCATCACACGTCGTCTTTAGGCCATAGTTTACTGATTTGGCGAAACCAAGAGGCAATATTCCAGTGCTTTTTTAGAAGCCTGAAACATAGCTGTGATCTTCATCAGTTGTCTCCAGTTGCCTTAGAAGCTTAAGGACTTGGAAAGAAAAAGCTTTATGGAAATACGAAGCGTGTGTTGATTCAGTAAATGAATTCCTGAGCATCTCTAGGTTTTTGCCTTTTTCTTTTTTCCTGTTTTTTAAGATAAGCTTATACATAGGTTATTTGCACAAGAATGTGTAAAACTATTTAACGCTAATTCACAAAGCTCCTTGCGTTCTTGTGAGTTTTTTAAAAGGATTTTTGGCCTCCTTTGTTTTTATAAAATGCCTGGTTCTCAAGAATTCCAAGATCATACTCTTTTGGGTCTTTTTCTCCCAGATTTTGTAGTTCTGTTCTGTATGTTGTAGTAACAGCTACCCTGATGTTACTGAGAACAAGTTTCTTCTTAATGTCCTTCATTGCAGTGGTCAAAAAAGCTTGGCTTTTTGTGTGTGCTTAATTTCTAAACCTTGATGGCATGAAGAGTAAACGGAATTGTAAATTAGATCCTTTAGCTGTATCGTAAAGCTGTCTTTGTATCGAAATAAAACTGGCGTGTACAGGCTTTTTCAGAAAGGCACAATTTGTGCACATAGGTGTATGCACATAATGCATTGAAATGACATAAGTGGTTTTGGAATAAATTACAAATGTCTACAAATACACATATATTTTCAGTTATAATAGTCTGTTGGATTAGAATAGTTCTCAACTGAGCTACGTATGAGCTGTTCAGAAAAAACAGACATTGAATTTTCCTCCTGTGTAATTTTTAAGTTTAAGAAGGAAACCTGTCTAGATGTGAGGTAGATTGTGTATATTAACAGTTTCCTTTTCTTGTGCGTGTTATGTGAAATGAATTCTCTCTGGAAGGAGGCAAGATCTTTCCCATGCTTTGCATTTGACTGCAGCTAGGGGTATTTTATAGTGGAAAATACCATTTTGCTTACAGAAAATCATTGTTGTTCTGAAGATGATGTAGAATGACCAGCCTTTCTTAAATAGCCCTATGCTGTGATTTTCCTAGTGGAAAAACATTAAAAGGTAGATTGCTTTTTCTTATTCAAGGACTGTCAAAGTATGATATCACTGATGCTTGGAAGGAACAAAGGTTAATCTTAAATATCTGTAAAATACTGCTGCAAGGTATTGTATTTCAAAGTAAAGTTTATCTTATGCTTTTTTTTCTGAATAGGCTGAGACTATTTTCCAAGAAATGTTTCCTACAGAGGAATTTTGCCCACCACCACCAAATCCAGAAGATATTATTTATGATGAAGATGAGATTGTGCCAGAAGAGTCTGGAGCCAGTAATCCACCAGAGACAAAACCTGAATCTTCGGCTGAGGAAAGCAGTAGTGGAGGTAGCACTGCTGTTAAGAAGGAAGATAATGAAGAATGAATTAGCACTGTTCTCTTAATAGAAGAGGAAGTTGACCCAAACTAAAATGTAAGGGAGGAAGGGTAAAAAAAAAGGTCTAAAAATCCCATAGCTGTATTATTTGCAGTTGCCTTATTTCCTTAGTTTGAAGTCTTTCTTTGTCAAATATTTCCATTGATAGCTGAGACATTTCTAAATAGTCATAGGTGCACCAGATCCAGGGGTTGTTTATAGCTAAACAAAAAACATACAGCATTTGAATTTAAAATGCTGAAATAGGATTCATGATTTGTTGAGAGAGTTTGATTTTGTTTCACAGCTTGGAAGGAATTCTCCATCGTTTAAACAGGCAACAAGTTAAAACTAATAGCAAGAAAAAACATGCAAGTTTGCATACCAGTCAAAAGATGATCTTCTGGTGCAGTGTCTCGCAGTTCTAAAAGTCGTTTGATTGCTGCTAATTAAACAGTTGAAGGTGAGCTTCACAATCTGTCCCTCAAAGTGGCTTTATGAATGGAACTTTAGGGCAATAATATTGACAGGTCTGGGGTGGCTCTAGAATGAGTAATAGATGTCATGTTTAATTTGTATAGTGAAAAATATGTTACATGGTTTTGAAATTGATACCATAATTTAGGAGCAAATATAATCCAACAGATGTTCCTCATGTGAAACTATTTTACATTAATTATTTTTTTAAATAAGACCTAATAGCTGCACAGTCACACTTATTCACTCGTGACCTAATTTACTGTAGCACAGTTAATCCTAGACTTCCCAACAAAATTAAAAATCATAAATGGAGCGCACCTGGTTTTACTTTCCCTGGATTTGTTGCTGTGCTTGGGCTTTTAATAAGCCAGTAGTTAATTTTTTTGAAGTGTGATGTCTGAGAAGTTTAGATGATCATTAATTAAGGGTTTTTGTGATGGGGAGAAGGTTCAACTGATAATTCTAACGGTTTGTATTGATCCCAGTTAATAGGATTAAAATTAGTGCGATAGCTGTAAATTATGCATTTTTTTAATGACAAATCTAAAGCATTTATATAATACAGTTTATTGAAGTATTTATAAGCCTAGTTTGTATGAAAAATTACATAAGGAAAAAGGTGTTGTAAATGACCGTGATAAACTTGCACTTCCTCTGAATAGTGCTTGAAATTCCGTATCCAGATGATGAAAAATATTTAGCATTTACTTAAAGATTTACCTTAAAATGTACACCCAACAGATCAGTAGTATATCTAAATACAGAGATAAGTGAATTTTGATGAGGCGGGGTTCAAACTTCTACATGAACGTCGATATAGTTCTCGCAGTGCTTAAATACTGTATGTAAATAAAAAAATGCCATTGAATTATGAATGCTCAGTGCTGCCTGAACTGGACACGTCCAGGCTTTTCTACAGTCGCAGTGTATGAGTCTGCCTTTAAAATGGCTTCAGGCCTTAAAGGTTAATTTATTTTTTTACAGGGTAACTGGTAGAGTAGAATTCCCTTTGTCTTGCATCGTAATGAACTGTCCAATGTGCATTTCAAAAAAAGGCTGTTGATGTTTACATTCTTTGTTTATCGGATAGGTACCACTGTGTGTATAATCCCAAAGTCCTCAGAAAAATATGTGGTTGAAATGTTTCCAGTGTTAAGCAACTGTTGTCTTTGGATGCCTATGATTGAGCAGTTATTTATATATAATAATAAGCAGAGTGCCTCCTCATTTAGCTGTAATTTTTCTGTATATTGAAAAGCATGAGTGTATGGTAATTGTATTTAACATCTACAGATCTGTCAAAGAGCTAAGTGGACGACCTGGTCTCCATTTGTCTTTCAGTAATGGGGATCACAGTTGAATTTTTCATCTGTGTTTACAAGGAGATCGTTTGATGAAAATTAAAGGTTTGCTTGCAAGTGTATTTTTCTGTGGTTGGTTTTTTTTCAATTACACAAGAAAAGCAGTTCATTTGTTAGCTGAGACTTCCTGGTAATTCTGTTCTCTGCTTTCATCATGTTGAGATCTGTAATGAGACAGAAGTTTATGCATGTGACAGTGTGTTTATATGAGTTAGGAAGTTGATATAAAGTAGCGTCTTAGTGCTTTGTGTGCATGTGAAGTTTGAAAATACTGCAAATTTGATCTTAGATAAAATGGACTAATCTACAAGTTGTGGGCCGTGACTTTACAGTACATTGATTGCTTAAAAACTGTTCTCATGTCTCGTTGGCATGGTGAATGGAAACAGAAAATGTTTTTCCTATGTTACTTGAGTACCCAACAGCTCACTTGCAGTAGCGGTAGATAAGACTGTTGATCTTCGTGTTTTACAGAAATCATGCGCTGAACTGCATTTTGTTCTTGCTTTAAATGATTTAAGCATACAAAGCGAGGGTTAGGCTTATTTGAAGTCGTTTTTAAGGCTTGTCATACGGGATGTATTCAAAAGATAACATGACTTTTTAAAAACTGGCAATTTATCTGTAGGATTATTAATAAATCAAGTTAAAGAAAGATAAGGTTAATTGAATTTTTAAACAAGTAGCTGTATTATCCTTCAAGCACCTTGGAGCTCATACAATATTCACACCTTTTTTTTTTTCCTAAGGAGTGCTTTGATATGTTTGAATTCCTTTTTAATGAGTACTTTCTTTTAAACTTGGTTAATTGGATTAACCCTTAATATTCCAACAGTCAATTTTGTGCCATTTTCCCTTCTGCAGTTGCATTGCCTTATCTGTATGACTGCAGTTAGTTACTGTTCCTGTGGAAGTGTTTTCAGCCATGAAGCTGCTACGTCTGCTTTTTTTGGTGATGATGATGCTTCGGGCCATTTGACAGGTAATCATCAGAACTTAGATCCTTGCAGACTATGGGGTCTTTTCTCCTATCATTGCAGGGGGATTTATGTAGGTAACTCCTATTAATGTTAATGAGACTTGCATGTGTAAATCCTCCTTGCATCAATGGGAAAGTTGACCCCTGGAAAAAAAAATATATCTTCACGTTAGACTTGCTGATTCAGAAACGTCCAAGCACTGTCAGCTCCTGTGTGGAATTGTGATGGGGCGCGTGCTTTGTGTCGTTTCGCTGCAATGCTCTGAAGAGGACGTGGGGAATTTTCAGCATTTTTATCTATTCTTGTATCTCGTATTTTCCATCCACTTCTGAATCTTGTCAGAGTTCCTCTAGTGGTTCTTTTTACGTAGCTAGTATCCATTTCACTTTCTGTACTCAGGAGATTAGATACCTCATTTTGCTTTGGATCTCACTGTATTTTAGGCCCCTCTCTTTCCACTGCAAATCTTTTTACATCAGCAGTATGAGTTGCAACAGCTTAATTTCAAGAACCATTTGCCAGTAATGTATTGATTAATGACAAGTCAGAAGTATTAAAATACTGTTTATATACAGTGAGAAACTAGGTCATTTACGATCCATAATCCTGCCGTTGAAAGGATAAAATGCATTTCATCAACGCTTTTCCAGGCTAGGAGTGGGGAAACGTGAACTGCCCACTGTCCTCGAGTGGTGGAAAGAAGAAAGGACGGACAGACAGACAGGTGGGAATAGCTAAAGCAGGATTGCTGTAGTGGGAGCAGGAGGGTAAAGTGGGGCTTGTTTGTCATAACTTTCATGCTCCAAGGGCTTGCACTTTTATTTCCCCTTGTGCTATGTGAGATTTCGACACAATTTCTAACAGTTTATAGACTCTGCGGAAGAAATATTTGTGCTTTTCAGAATGAGGCAACAGCAATTAACCAAGAGTGGAATAACGTACAGGTGGAGTGATGCCCAGCAGCCTTGACTTTGCAGTACAAATAAAAGTACAATTTTTGTTGTTTACCTGGGGATATGTTTATCTGTTCTTTATTGTGTATTTTGCTGCTCCATCAGTTACTGCTGTAGATTCTTCATGTAATCCTCTGCGGTACATTTTAGGTTTTTACTTACCTGAAAATTTTATGTCAGAAGCAAATTTTATTACTCCTTTTCTTAGCATAATTTATGAAATTACTCAGCAGTGCAGTTTTGAGATGGTTCCTACTTTTTTGATAGCTGTCAGTCGATAGTAGCTTCCTTTTCCCTCTGATGGCTAGATTTGGTGTTTTTCAAGTGTCTTTGAGGGTTCTTGTCAGAGCTTTCAGGGAAGGCTAGCATCACTATAATGTGGATAGTCTGTATCCTTCAGATTAGACTCCTCAGAAACTGTTGTAGATTTGTGAGACACAGCTTTTCTCTATGAAAACCTTGTTAACTCGTTCCCAACGTTATGCTTGTCCACATTCACTAATTCTTTCTTTATTATACTTTCTATCCATTTACCTGCTATGAAAATTAGATTTCATTCAGTGGTAGCCATAAAGCAGCTCCCTTGAAAAACAAAAAAACTCTCCCTTAAGGCAAGAAAAGTTCCAAGACATTCCCTTAAAAAGTAAAAATTCTGGTGTTGGAAGTACCCTAAACTGCTCCAGAGATCTCCCCTGGCTTTCCTGCTGTGATGAATGTTCTCTTCACCCATTAATTATCAATATGCTCTGCAGCTTCTGGTGAGTTTTCTGCTATTTTATTTTTCCTTAGGATTCTGTGACTTGCAATTAATATAATTGCTGATTTTCCAGTTAAGGGAGCAAGTTACCAAGACCATATTATGAAACTTAGTTGATTTGTGTGTGTGTGTATAAATATATATATAATATATACACATGCACACACAATTCTTAACAGATTTTTTTTTCAAATAATATTAATACACTTTGTGTGTGTGTATAATGGCAAAATTACTAACTCACAAAAGTTTATCATTTAAGCTTTTTCAGAAATCAACCACTATAGCATGTCCAAAAGTTAGTATTACCTGCTGTTACCAAAACTGTCAAAAATATGTGGGAGAGTTGTGAGGGCAGGGCAGTTGCTTGCATTCCTTGGGTAAGTAGTAATGCAAAGTATCTTTGGTACGATGCAGAAGTAGTTGTGGCACTGGAGGGTTGAGACACTGATATAAAATGTTCATTTATTACAACCTGCTTTAAGAGTAGGATTGCTTCAGATGGAAATCCTCACTTAGATGTGTATGATTTCAAGAGTAACTTTCTGACTGTGATAAAAAGTTACCATAGAAAGTTACTTTCAGCTGTGGAGGTAAGTAACAGAAAATGGTGAGCCATGTGGAATTAATGTCATCAGCCTCATATGTAGCAAAAAATGACTTTTGGTGGAAATAGAGCTTATTAGCAATTCCACAGTTATGTTTATTTACAAGCTGCCAGTTCCTGTTTATAAGAGTGACTGGTTCTTCAAAATCTGGATAGGGACTCAGGCAGGAATGTTGTAAATTTCAATGACATTTGAGATTTAGAAAGTTGACAGTGAAGTATCGGGAAGATGTGGTTGTTGACTGAACAGGAGTTCTGTAATAGAAAATGCTCTTCCTGTCACAATCCTAACACACAGTGTATTTTACACTACTTGCATACATTGACAAAAAACATGGAAGGCATCAACCTGAGCGTCTATCAAGCCCCAGACGTATTTGCATAGGCAATGGTTGGTCCCCAGTGTATATAATGGTGCTGAAGTGGCAGTTTTATGTAGGTGTCTTCTCAGTTTTGGGGAAGCGCTTCTTTGAGGGTGTTGCGAGTTTTATAACTGGCTGGCGTACTGAATTCAGCAGTAGACTTCACCTGATTTTAGTTTTTCCTATTACCTGTATTTTTATTTATTTTTTTTTTACTCAAAAAGATTGAAGCATCAAGTAGAACTAAAATACTTTCTTAATGACAGTCTAATCTTTTGATTACCAGAAGAGGCATGGTGCAAAGGAAGTTGTGCTGTTAATACAGACAATGCTGACTTTTAGGAAGCCTCAAAACATTCACATTTTCAGATAGAGATTTTCAGGATCACAGAATCCCAGACCGTTAGGGATTGGAAGGGACCTCCAAAGCTCATCCAGTCCAATCCCCCTGCCGGAGCAGGAACACCCAGATGAGGTTACACAGGAAGGCGTCCAGGTGGGTTTTGAATGTCTGCAGAGAAGGAGACTCCACAACCTCTCTGGGCAGCCTGGGCCAGGGCTCTGTCACCCTCACTGAGAAGAAGTTTCTTCTCCAATTGAAGTGGAACCTCCTGTGTTCCAGTTTGTGTCCGTTACCCCTTGTCTTATCATTGTTTGTCACCGAGAAGAGCCTGGCTCCATCCTCGTGACACTCCCCCTTTAAATATTTATAAACATGAATGAGGTCTCCCCTCAGTCTCCTCTTCTGCAAACTAAAGAGACCCAGCTCCCTCAGCCGCTCCTCATAAGGGAGATGCTCCCCTCCCTCCATCATCTTTGTAGCCCTACGCTGGACTCTCTCCAGCAGTTCCCTGTCCTTCTTGAACTGAGGGGCCCAGAACTGGACACAATATTCCAGATGCGGTCTCACCAGGGCAGAGCAGAGGGGAAGGAGAACCTCTCTGCCCTACAACCACCCCCCTCCTGATACACCCCAGGATGCCATTGGCCTTCTTGGCCACAAGGGCACAGTGCTGGCTCATGGTCAGCATCTCATTCTTCTTTCTGAAGTGCCACCCTGTAAATAATAGTATATTTAGGTCTCTGGAGGAGGCTTTAGTGCTGTTTTTCCATTCTTTATGGTTAAGACTTCAGTATGTGGGGCATGCCAGAGGCTGTGGATGCTCCACTTGTCTTCTCAAACAGAGGAGGCTTCTCTTCTGAGGTGTAATTGCATGATACCACTGCTTTTTTGCAGCTCTGACTTCAGGAGGCTTATTCTCTAGTTTAGTACTGATAGCTTAATCTTATATCTTCCCTTTTTTCTCTGAGCATGGTGCTGGACTAAGATGTGCTTTTCTGTTGGAAGTGATTGTTGTCTTGACCCTGAAGCTGATAGATTAGTAAGTCATATTAGCACAATGATAAAACATCTGGATAATGTTGTGCTAAACCGCAGTTCATTGATACCTCAAGGCGTAGTTCACGAGCCATAAAATCAGTCTGGTATTTTTTGGTAAGGTGATATTCTGTCCCTGAGTTTAATGTCCAGACTGAGGTTTCTTATTACTGGCTGACATCATACTGTAAACTTGAGACTAGAAAAGGATAGCTTACAAGGGTCCTCTTTCTTAAATAAATAAATAAATAAAGCATAAATCCAAACACTCCTGTGCTGTGTTTTAGGCTCTGAGTACATAAGAAAATTTGTATTGGCCAGTGTGGAATTCTGAATCTCTTCTGTTTCAAACACAAGCAGATTTTTGGAGCTCACCCAAGGGAAAGCCATTTAATCACAATGAGAGACCAGCTGTCAGACCAATGTAACGAAACATTTCTCTGCTCTGGGAACTTTTTCAGCAGCATGAAAGTCACTGCAAGTCATGGTTGAGTCCTTTATTGTGAATAAATTATCCAGTGAATTCAGCCTTTTTTCCTGTTCAAAAAATTGTGTGAGCCCTGGCTTAGTAACTTCAGTGAATAATTCTCTATATGATTCTTACAGCAACTGATTACCTAAGTCATGTGGTATTTTCCTGCTCCATATTTGGATGCTGAAATAGTACATAAAACTGAATTTTAAAAACTGTTAATTCGTTACTGCATCATGCATTTTTAAGACAAAAAAAATGCTTCTATGAAAAATTACAAAAACTCTAAGAAAACCATCATAAAATAACGTGTTTTGGTGACACTCGTACATGATTCTTGCATGTTCTTTCCTGAGAAGTTTAAAGCCAGGAGACCTTCGATTACTTTCCAGACACTCAGTCTAAATCTAAAATGAAAATGTAAGCATGGTAAAAGCTAATAGCCCTCTCAGTTACATTTTAAGGACATATTCATCTCTGCGAAGATATCACTTGAAATGCGCACTGCATTAAACACAGATTTAAAAATCTGGTGTGCATCAGATCTCTCAGATGGCCTGTTTCAGTGTCTGAAGGGATGTCTGAAAACGCATGCATGTCCACAAGGGTATTAAAAGAGGGACGAAGCAGAACTTGAATGAAGAGAAACAACAGGTAGTAGATAATGTATCAACTGGGGATTCAAGAGAAACGGATCTGTTGTTTGGCTCTGGCACAGGTTTCCTCAGTGGACTTGATTGAGTCATTTCCCTTTAGTATCGTAGTAAGAAGGTGTAAAATGGTGACAGAT
>NW_010171985.1:0-699 GCF_000695765.1 Mesitornis unicolor | reverse complement strand
AGCCCAAAATCCCAAAAACTCCACTCAAAAAGCCCCAAAAATGACCTAGAAAACCCTAAAATCCAAAAAAAATCTACCTAGAAAAGCCCAAAATCCCCTAAAATCCACCTAAAAACCCCAAAAATCCACCCAAAAACCCAAAAAATTGACCTAGAAAAGCCCAAAATTCCAAAAAATCCACTCAAAAACCCCAAAAAATGACCTAGAAAACCCTAAAATCCCAAAAAATCCACCCAAAAACCCTCAAAATCCACCTGGAAAACCCCAAAATCCACCCAGAGACCCCCAAAACCACCCCAAAACCCATCCAAAAACCCCCAAAACCCCCCCACAGGGGCACCCATGGGACCCCAGGGACAGCGCGGAGCCCCCCCTGCGTCCCCACAAAGATGTTGGGGCGGATGCTGCCGGGGCAGGAGGAGGAGATGGGAGGGGGGTCAGTGGTGGGGTACCCCCAAAAAATCCCCCAAAATCCACCCAAAAACCCCCAAAATCCACCTAAAAACCCAAAGAATTCACCTGGAAAAGCCCAAAATCCTAAAAAATCCACACAAAAATCCAAAAAATCCACCCAGAGACCCCAAAAACCCACCCCAAACCACCCCAAAAGGGACCTGGGGACCCCCTACGTCCTCTAGGAGCTCCCCAAAAACCCCAGGATCCCCAATGCCCCAATGTCCCCAATGTCCCCATTGACCC
>NW_010171984.1:3958-6855 GCF_000695765.1 Mesitornis unicolor | reverse complement strand
GGTCTGAGCTCTCCCTGGGCTCCCGCGGCGGTGGCCACCCGGCAGGCCACCCACACCCACCCGGCAGCGGTGGGGCCAAGAGCTCGGCCACAGTGAGCCGCAACCTTAACCGCTTCTCCACCTTCGTCAAGTCCGGTGGGGAAGCCTTCGTGCTGGGCGAGGCATCGGGCTTCGTGAAGGATGGGGACAAGCTATGCGTGGTGCTGGGCCCTCGGGGCCCCCTACCCCTTCCAGTGCTCCATTGAGGACCCCACCAAGCAGACCAAGTTCAAGGGGATGAAGAGCTACATTGCCTACAAGCTGGTGCCCAGCCACACAGGGCAGCAGGTACACCGCCGCTACAAGCACTTTGACTGGCTCTACGGGCGCCTGGCTGAGAAGTTCCCCGTCATCTCCGTGCCCCACTTGCCGGAGAAGCAGGCAACTGGCCGCTTTGAGGAAGACTTCATCTCCAAACGTCGCAAAGGCCTGGCCTGGTGGATGGACCACATGTGCAGCCACCCTGTGCTGGCTCAGTGCGACGCTTTCCAGCACTTCCTCACCTGTCCCAGCACAGATGAGAAGGCCTGGAAACAAGGCAAGCGCAAGGCTGAGAAGGATGAGATGGTGGGTGCCAACTTCTTCCTGACCATCAGTGTCCCCACCGGCCCTGGGGCCAGCCTGGACTTGCAGGAGGTGGAAAGCCAGGTGGATGGTTTCAAAGCCTTCACGAAGAAGATGGATGAGAGCGCCCTGCAGCTTAATCACACGGCCAATGAATTTGCCCGCAAACAAGTCACCGGTTTCAAGAAAGAATACCAGAAGGTGGGGCACTCGTTTAAGTGCCTCAGTCAGGCGTTTGAGCTGGACCAGCAGGCCTTTTCGGCTGGCCTCAACCAAGCCATAGCCTTCACTGCAGAAGCCTACGATGCCATTGGGGACCTCTTTGCAGATCAGCCCCGGCAGGATCTAGATCCTGTGATGGATTTGTTAGCGCTGTATCAGGGGCATCTGGCCAACTTTCCAGACATCATCCATGTCCAGAAAGGTAACACACTTACATGTTTTCTGAAATGATGAAGCTTTATGTTTAAGTGGTATGCACACAGATGCAGGGACCAGAGGCTAAATTTGCCCTGCATCTGGCTTGCTGGCCTAGGCTTAAATCTTTCCAGGTTTACTCAGGTAGATTGTTGCTAAAAAGACAAACAACACATCAGTGACAATTTTCATTCCATGCCAAAGGTCTAGGCGTAGTTGGGAATTTTACTGGTCAGAGGTTGCTGCATTTGGCTGTGTATCTCTGAAAGAAACCACATCTGCCTATACTGCTGTTTACAAACCCTGGAGATTAAGTGGTATGAAAACCATTAAGTGATATCTATTACTCTTTGATGTGCGCTAGGTATCTTAAATCTCTGATCTAGTAGATAATAAACATGAAGTAATCTGAAGATGCAGGTACTCCTCCTATTGACCACCTTGTTTGAGGTGTGGGTGGTGATGTGTGTGCATTTTACAGTGTCAGTTGAGTGAGATGTTTAAAGCCGCTGGGGTTTCTCAGTTTGGCTGTGCATTAAACTCTTCTGGTGCCTTTGTAAGAATAATGGTCTGCCACGGTGTTCTTAGTGGGACTTATTAATCATTAACCCTAATTATCATAAAAAGATGTTGCTCATCTGTTGTCCTTTCAGCATCTTTCTAGCTGAAACACACCTCTGAGGTGTAGATTGCTGTTTGTGTGGCACTTTGTGATCCATCAGAGAGAAAGAAACTTAAAAAATGACATAATTGTCCGCTATATAACTAGTGACACTTGTTCACATAAACAGAAGTTTATATATAAACGAGTTTATATCTGCACTATATATGTAGAGATAATTTCTCTGCTCTGAAATTAATGATATTCATATGTTCTTCACCACTGTGAGAAGACTAGCCCGTCACTGATTTCGCTTTTATATTCCTTACCTGTAGTTTTCAGCTCGAAGATCAGGGGGGTGTGGGGATTGGAGCTGCGAAGGAGACCAAGAAAACACCACATATGCTCTGCAGAAATGGGTTTGTGTAACAGTTACCTGAGAAAGTGCATAAACTTTATTGAAAATTATTTTGGAAATTAGTAAGCGGTGTTCTGCATCCCAAGAGGCAGAGCTTGAAGTGTCAGTCACAGTGAATCAGTCTTTTATGCCCTTATGTGACATTTCCAGGGATTCTGCATCTGGAACAGTGCCTTGAGTTTGATGATAAAAGAGTTGGAAGAGTTTTTCAACAGATGAAATAGGGCAGGCTTCTGTGAGGTATGCATTGCTGCTGGGAAAATTTGGAAACAGAGTTGGTAAAAAGTGCACAATTTGTTGTTATTGTAGAAAGTAAGCTTCTCAAAAAAACTGCAAACATCAAAGTCAGATTTTCATTCTCCTGACAAATCTTGCTAATTGTGGGTGTAAACTTAATCTTAACTTTATTTTGAAAAGAAAAGGGAAGCATGCAGGAACCTTTGAGGAGTTGTTCTGTTAGCTGCCTTGGCATTGTGTTCTGATAACTACTTAAGTATTTTAAATCTGGAGAAAAGGGTAGCCTTGGCATGCCTCGTGTTTGGGAGTAAAGTTTTTTAAAACGAGTTGTCAACTAATAATAGTATTATCTGTAAGCTTCTGGAAAAAATAAAGGGAAAGGTTTTTTTATTAGGTGGAAAGAAAAAGAAGATTATATATACTATTTAAATAATATATCCTTAAGCTTTAAGGCTATACAGAGTTCTTCACTGCAGTATTTTTGAAGATGAGACTTTGAAGAGAGGATTGGGAAAAATAAGATACATGCTTGACTCAACCCTGTTACTTTCATAGTTCTGTTTGAATTTGTGCACACTGGTTAGGTTTACCTTGCTGAACTGGGGAAAGTTCTAGAAGAGC
>NW_010171984.1:2844-3927 GCF_000695765.1 Mesitornis unicolor | reverse complement strand
TGAGTATGACGTATGCAGAGTTGATTTTGTGCCAAAGCATGTCTCTGGAGCTGGTTGGAGAAACGTACGGTCAGTCTGCGTGCAGGTTTTAATGCTGCAGCACTTCTGGTCTAACTCTGCCTTCAACACAACATTATCCCCGATACATGCCTACCATCAGAAAATGGCATGGGCTGAAGAAGTTGGTCTCGCAAGAGCCCACCCTTGGGATGGGAACAGGGTTATGTGTTTGTTGTTATTGTTCCCATTACAAAACAGACAAGCTGGAGGAAAACTGTGAGGCAGATAGTGTTTACACCCAGTATATTGCTTTTTTATTACTCTTAAGAGTTACTTGCAACAAGGTGTAACTTCAATTCCAACTTGTAAACTTCAGATGATAATATGAACTTATGTTCTTACAATGTAAGAGCTTTCTTTATATGGGATAGCCGCCAGTTTTGAGAATTATTTTTGTCTGTATAGACTAAACAAATATCTGTTGGTGATAATAGATCATCTGAAAAATGCAGTTGACGTGTCTTTCTTCAAGTGTTTTATTTTCTAGTGTACAACTTCTTTGTGCAGTAAAATGACCCCGAAGTGCCTGTAGAAGTGGTACAAAACAGTGGCCTGGTGGATGCATTGCTTACATGACCATGCCTTTAAAAAGGTGAATTCTGGAGTTAGGAGTACTTCTTTCTTTATTACATAGTACAAATATATTGTCCACTTGCAACAAAACCCCAGCCTTTTCTAGACACCATTTCTGTATTCCCCTAGACCTGAGAAGAACCAAAAAATACAGGCAGCTGTGCCCAAAAAAGCCGATGTCTGTGGGTAAAATACTCAGCTGCATTGTCCTGTTAGGGGTCTACTTTACTGCAGATAGTTGAACAGCTGCTGAACGTGATTTGGGAGTGTATTTTGTGGTACAGACTGATAAGTCTGCCTCTCTGGGGGTTTTTAATAATTTCTGCAACTTCTGCAGAAAGCAGGACAGAGAATCTGTAAGTCAGAGACAAAAATTTCCCTCTGTTTGGGCTTTGTCTTTTCTTCTAGAATTATGAACCAGAGCCATGTAAGCCCTGCTGTTGCTTCATC
>NW_010171984.1:0-2813 GCF_000695765.1 Mesitornis unicolor | reverse complement strand
GCAGGAAAATGTGTTAACCATTGTGCTTTTAATTGCTCTGGGGTCCAGGTCTGTCTGCCTTCTGTGCTGAGGATATCATACATGACCTGAAGTGTGCAGAAGGGATTGTCATTGTAGTCACTTGTGTAAAACACATGAACCAATGGACTGTGGGAATATTTTCAAACTGTTTATGATCTTACTAATATTTCAAGTATTTTATGAAATGGCAATATGTTCAATAGCTAGAGATTTAGATTTTTAAAGTATTCCTTTCTTTCTGCCCCCTTTATCTTGAGCACTCAGTGTTTAAGGAATTTTCTGTGGGGGAAGGAAGAGCTAAACTTCCTGCTCCAGAAGAGACAGAGGAAGGATTTGGACTTTTCTGTCCCAGATGCCAGTTGAGGATCACCTTCCCAGTTCTTTGTGAGAGACCTTACCCAATCTCATGTGCCCTCCAGTCCAGCTCTGAAGATTTCTTCAATTGGGCTCAGAAGCAAAGAACACACCAAGCTGTAAACCTCTCATTTCCATCTGTAAATGCTTGGTTTGAAACTCTCACTGAGGCTGGCACAGAGCATATCCCTTTCAAATGACTTGTTGTTTTATAGGGTTTATTTGGAAAACTAAGCAATTAGGGAAAAACTGGCACCTGTAGTGGTAGTTGATGGCAGAGTGGTGTCTTAAGCACCAAAGCACCCAAATACTTGCTATGAATCTAGTCCTTAACCCCCCTATAGGTAAATGTTTCTGAAGTGCTTCTGAAGTGCATACATGTGTTTTTTGAAGTGGAAGATTTAAATATGTTAAACAGATATACTTGTACTCAGTTTTCTTTAGCCTCTGGCAAAACATTTGTAGAAGAGGAATATTAAGTTCAGTAGGCTCAAAAACTAAGCTGTGCTTGTCATTTTATTTTGCGGAACTAGTGTATCATTCAAGAAATACTAGATTAAGTTGCTTTAATTTTGAAGAAAATTATTTTTTAATTAATTTTTTAGAAGATAAGCAGCCTCCTGTCTTCATTTGTATTGGTTAATGTCATCTTTTCTGTGTTTTTAAAGTTTACTTGTGGAAATTCCCTAGGCATTCTTGGCAAAATAATTCCTAAATATTAGTTGCTAGAGCGTCACTCAACTGATGAAATCTTCTGATTTAAGTAATCTTCAACATAAATGCTCATTTCAGGCCCATGCATGCTCAGATTCAGAAAATTTGTGCGCATCAAAGAGTCTGAAACAGGGTATGCTAGTACTGTAGCTGATGCTTGTACAACTGCCTTGTCTCCATGTTTGCTTAGTGAGAGTAGAGAAGTTACAGGTTTTCAGGTTCCTTCCTTCACGTTTTGCTTGAGGAATTACTGTAATTGGCCTTTTGTGATTCCTGAAGTGGAAGAAATACTGACTAACCTGCTGTTCTATCTCTGCTTTCCAGAGTTCTCCTTTCTCTTAACATTATGATGTTAAAGCTAGACAAACTTTTCATTATGATTTTTGTGAAACAGATTTGAGAAAGTGGTCTAAATATCTTCTAAGATGTAGGCAGCAGTTCTGTTTCCTCTGCATGCCAATATTTAAGATAATTATTTTTAAAAAATCTGAATTACTGTTTTTGCTTCTTGATCACTGTGAAAAGTAAAATAAGGCAAATGGTCTTATTCACCTGAAGCAAACTTAATTCTAGACATTGGCTTTAAAGGGTGTGTTTTTAGAACATCTTACACAATTACAGGCAAAAAAACATTCCAGCTGGAAATGCTTCAAAATGTCAAGCATCAAAAAAATGCAACCACCACTGAAACCTGGAACTCTCTGTAACATTTTCAGCAATGTTTTCTTTTGCAGGTGAAAGGAGGTGTATGTGTGTTCATGAATAAATCAGACTGGTTAAAATTCACACCTAAAATTTTGCACCACAGCGTAAAAGCAGTGCTTTTCTTTCTTGCTTACTTTCTAACCTTTGGAATTTGTTGTACAGACATGGTCTTTCCATCCCTGTTTTTGCTTTTATCCACTTTTTTTCCCCCCCTCCTTCTGTCCCTCATATACATAACCTTTGCATGAGGTTCAACTCAGGTAGCTACTGGCTAAGAGTACATGTAATCCTACCCAGATGACCCTTAGAGCAGTAAAAAGAGATGGGTACCTACATTTCATCTGTTTAAGGACTTTGATGAGAAAGCATGGATTGCTCCAGGGTGATTTGTTTTTCTGCCCTGTCAGCCTGCCCATTGCTGTTATAGTAACGTGTAGAACTGTCTGCTTGCTGTCTAATCACCCAGTATTACCTCCCAGTATTTGAAGGCATCTTGAAGGAAACTGAGACTTTTAGATGGCTAAAATGTGAAATAATCTTCACATTTAGAAACTGTATAAAATACAGCTTCCTTTGTGTGTGTAAAATCAGAGGACAGCAATAAATAAGACTGAAATTGAGCAATTGAGCCTTACTTGAAGATTAAACAGAGAACAAAAAATATCCTTCTGTGCTCTGTCTGCCTGAAAGATGCATGGGGTTTTTTTAAGGTATGGTTTGGATTGGGTTTTTTTCCCACTCCCCCTGTACCTTAGGGTTTTAAGGTAGCAAGATACATGCAATGATGTTGTCTTTCTCTTTCCTGTTAACTTCTGAAACCCACTAGATACCATACACAGAAAGACGTTTCATAGCTGTTAAAACTCCAGTGATTTTTTTGTTTTGTTTTGATTTTCAAAAACAGCAGGTAGCAAAGGAAGAGTATAACTGCTCCTTGTGTGGGAGGGACTGCACATGCTACTGCACACCAGAAAGTCTGTCCAGGCTTCCCTCTTCAAGCAATTGCTAAGGGAAATCCC
>NW_010171983.1:0-26075 GCF_000695765.1 Mesitornis unicolor | reverse complement strand
ATTCTGTGATTCTGTGATTCTGTGATATTAACATTCAGTACTTATGGCCATAGTTATTTTATTTGGCAAAAGGAATGTATAAGCATATATAAGATCCTATAGCTGAAAGCTGAACATGGTCCATTCAAGTTTAAAGCAAACTTTTGTGCAGAAATATAATTAACAGTTGCAAACATTTCCCAAGAGAGCAAGAACTCACAACTTTAAAAAGTCATGATAACTGAATTTATCTATTGAAGATGTAGTGTAGTTCAAATAGAAATGACAGCTTTAGTGCAGTGATTACCAGCTGTGGCTTATAGGTATGTTTGTGCAGGAAGTTGAGCTAGTTCATTATGTGAGTCCCTTTGATGTTAAAGAAGATGAGTAAGTGTCAAAAATCCCAGTTAACTTCAGCAAGTCAACCTTAGAACAATGTGGTAGTGAACACTTGCTCTAAGGGATATGTAGTTTATTCCTCCCAAGTCAAGAACAGATACTCAATACATGCCCATTTAACATAGAAAGTTGATATTTGGGGTTATTTTTGCTATAGGTTTTAGAAGCATTATTAAAACGCTAGAGCTGTGACTATCTGGAGGCAACCATGTAATTCTTGCCCACTGAGGTTCAGAAAGGAATTGAGAAGCTTCCTTTTATATCTGTAGAAATTTGATTTATAAATGCCCAGTCAATTTTAAAAACGTCAGTCTGAGATTACATATATTACCCCAATTACACTGTAAATTAGGGGAGAGAATAGTCTAAAGAAATGTTTCTTCAGCATTGTTGGTTCATCCTAACAGGTAAATTGTTTGATGGTGTTTAAGAATAGAATGGAATAGAATAGAACAGAACAGAACAGAACAGTTCAGCTGAATTTAGTTTACAGGAAAATGTAATTTTTCTGGAGAAAACAAGCTTTTGGACACAGAATTCTTGCTGATGATCTGCTGTTACTATGAGATTATCTAGATTTATATGTGCTTGTTCATTTTTATATGTGTATCGGTTTGCTTAATAAAATATATTATCTCTCTTTACTGACTCTCCTCTACATAAATATATGTCAGTAGTTTTGGACTAGGAATATTAAAAGGATGTTGCACTTATCCACAAACTGAATAAGACAAAATGTAACATATTTACATAAAAAGCAAAAACATTCCTGTATATGGATACACACACAATATTTTCTCTATAGCTACACCATGAAGTAATAATATAACTCATTTTTATTAGATTATATTTAGATTTTTACTTTCCTTTTTTATTCTTCTTGTTTCATAAGACAATGCTAAAACTGCTAGAATACTTTAAGTCTGTATTTCTTGATACATGTTTGGATGTATTTTGTGTCTAATTATACTGAATTTCCTGGATTTAAAATATTTGGTTTCATAACAATTACAACACTATTGGGATTCTACTTGTAAAGCTGAGAATATGTATCATTATTTTAATTCCACTTGTTTACATATGTTGTTATACATTAAAAAACATAAAAAGACTGGACTAGAACCCCAGAGTAAAAGCCATCATGCAATACTTCTAACAAACTGAAGGTAATAACTTTAGAATAGTGTAAATTGTTAGTTCTCAGCAAACTTATTCCACATGAAAAGAGTATGTGCCACAAGTTGAATGCAGAGACTGAAAGATAGGTTTGTCTGTATTTGTCATACAAAACAAAAATATTAAATTCCAGACTAAATACAAAAGAAAATTCAATGTAACCTAAGGAGGCATAAGCAGACCCAAAACAGCTGCATACTGAGTTTTACATTTCTCACCCATTCTCTTTAACTCTCTGCCTGGTGTTTTGTTTTAACAGATTTACATTTACATTGCTTTTGTAAGAGAACTGGTAAACTGCATCTTCAGCAATCAGCAGTCTATTCAGGGTAGGAAAGTTTGTGATTGTTTTAAAATACTGCATAGACAAAGTATTTCCTATTAAGTGAAAGACTATTTTCCCTTTCTGTATATGACTATTGACCATCTCATAAAGGCTTCTACCATATTAAATACAACCATGACTGCCCACCAACTGAGTAATCCATTATTTTGTAACACCAGTCTATTCTCTGGGGATGAATTTATTGAACTTTAAAACAGAATGTCATCAACAATCCATTTCATCTATCTGCATAACACCTTTCTACCAATCACACAGTGAAGCTGTCCTATTTCACTTATCCTGTCCCATTCAATGAACTGTAAGTACATTTTTGCCTAATGATAAGGGCACTGGGGGCCATATATAATTCAGAGGCTGCTTGAAATGCATCAGCCAACTGTCCTGATATGTTAATCCACTCACTGGGGGCTTTCATTTCATGTCTAATGTAAATCCATGTTTGTAAGCTTCAGCATTATTATAATTATTGTAAAAGAAGATAAAAATGAAGCAGTAGCACTGGTACTAACGACACCTGAGAACTGGAGTTGCGTACTGTGAAAGCTGCTTAATATAGTTCCCAAACGCAAAAGACATGAATGAACTTTTGCATAGCATTTTGAAAGCACAGAAGAATATTCTGGTAGGCTTTTCTTTAACCTAGGTATCTGCATCTAAAAAATTAGCTACCTAGTTAACAGAAATCCAAGCTATCTTGAGAATAGAAGACTTTCTCGGTGGGTGATATTCAGTCGTTTCACATGATGCAGCAATAGAAAACACTATATATTTGAAGAAAATTTAATTTAATTATAAACTACCATTCAGTCTGCCAAATGAAAAATTCTCTGATGCCTTTTGCACATACAAAAAGAGAAGAATAAAAAAAAAATCTATCTTGCAAGGAATTTAGGTCAAGCAATTTTTACAGTCTTTTCTTAAGCTAGCCAGCCAAGAGTTTAGCCACTAATGAAATCAGTAAACAGACTCTCTCTTTATTAAAATAAATTGAAAATCTCAAACGTTGGTTAAAATATTTATCTGTTGACATTCAGTGATCAGTAAAAAATTTTGCAAAATGCCTTATGGGGTAAAATAGTAGATTAATTAAAAGCGGAGCCAACAATATCTGGAATCACTGCTTCTCCCTTTACTCCAGATTCCAGTTCTGATTTATTTAGCACAGCTGGTGTCCACCATCTATCAGAGATTTCTTTGGCCTCCATGTAGATGCAGGAGTTTGCTGATCAGAACAGTTGCAACCTTGAGAGCTCAGATGTATTATCCTTGTAAAAGAAAGAATAGGCATAAAGGTCCTTTAAACTCTGTGACAGTCTAGCCTAATGGTGTTGATGGAAGGAATACCTAGTGGAAGATATTGTTTTTTCTTATAATCCTCACTGAGCCAGTTATCTCAAAGGAGCTTAAAAGTTCATTGGCTGGTAGCTGAACCCCTTCCCAAGGTCATGTGCTTCCATGAATAAGGCACATTCCTATTCTCCTCGATGTGCTCCATGTCATATACAAAGTGGTGCATATACAGCTGGTGCAAGCATTCCCAAAATTCAGGCTCTCAGCTGAATATTTTAGGGATGATGATATTACTGATGCAGGGAAAAGAATTGTTTTGGGTTTTTTTCCCTGCTGGGTCTACTGTGGTCTAAGTTGGGAGTCCTTGGGAAAAATTGCAAATACTTCCTTTAAGACTTTGAATTTTAAGTTTTTCATTTATGTACTTTAATGAATATGCACTTGTGCCTGGAATTTGTATTGGTTTATTAACTCTGAACTCTAACTGTTGAATTATACAAACTCTCTTGAGAAATCCAGCTAATCCTTCAGTAAATAGGAAGCATTTGCTTGGATGGTGAGTGTTGAAAAGGATTTCTTGCATGCTGTATTTCTTCTAGTGTTGTTAATCTTACACATGAAATAAGAAAAAAAATAAGCTATGTAACAGCTTGTGCATCAGCAAACATCCTTTTAGCCACATAATCACAAAAGCAAAAAACAGTTGAGGTTGGAAGGGAGATTATCTAGTCCAACCCTCCTACTCAAAGCAGAGTCAGTTAAGGCAGATTGCTCAGGTGTTTGTCCATGTGCATTTTGATTATCTCCAAGGATGTAGATTCTACAAACTCATTGGGCAGCCTGTTTCAGTGTTCAACCACCATTACTGGAAAAGAAAAGAGTTTAATTTGTTCGGAGGGAAGTTTTTGTCTTTCAGGTTGTGCCTGTTGCCTCTTGTCCTGTCACTGAATACCACTAAAATGAGTCTGTCTCTGTCTTCTTATTTGTAGGTTCATTGTCTTAGTGACTCATATTACCATTTGAGTATTCAAAATGGAACATGACCAAAATTATTTTCTGGATGTAAAATACAGGGGATATTTGGATTGTGCTTGTAGATATCTTGTGTGGTTTTGAAAAAGCTTAATAAAGAATACAAAACATTAATTGTAACCAGGGCTGAATTTGTGGTTGCACATAGTCTTTTGGGGACATAAACAACAGTAAAGTTATCCCACCTTCAAAATGAAGCTGTTCATATGTAGCTGCATTTCAGAACCTACTTCAATGCAGAATAATACTCATTGAAATTTTTTTATATTTTAAAGTAAGCATGCAGAATGATTCATAAGGCTATAGGACATAAGTTGGAATTTGGAATTAAATGACTGATTATTCAATGGCCAAATTGAAAAGTGGAAAATATTTCCCATTGTTTTAGTCTTGTAACAAGGAAAATTCTTTTTCATTAATAGTAAAATAAAACAGATATCTTTATGCAGTACTGGCAAATAGCTGATCTGTGATTGCAAAAGGAACTGTGCAAAATTGATACATGACAAATTAATTTTTATTTGGGTCACATTTTATCTTTAAAGTCTCTGGCATGTGCTGGAGCCAAATGCTCAACATGATTCTCCCACTGGTATGCAGTGAAGCACTAGTACCCCAGTGAAGCCTTAGTACTGCTTAGTTTGAGGTTGGACACAGACCATGAGGGAAACTGGAAACACAGATTAAAGAAAGGAGGAATAGCATGAAAGCAGGGTGTTTAAGCCTTCTGGCTAAGATCCACAGATGATAATGAGGACTTTGCAGGGAACTGTGCTGTAAATCCCACTACCTGAGCTAACCTAGCTGTAAATGAACATCTGCCTGGGCTAGAGACTTAAACACAGCTGAAATTGGTGCAAACTTTACTGCTCTTGGTGTTCTTTTGGCTACTGAATCTTATGTGTCTTAATCATTCATGCTAGGCCAACAGCATCCAGTGGATTTTTGACCAAACTATTCCCAATCCACTTCACATTTGGCTTTTGGATCCAGAGGTGTGTTGAAAAGATATCTCCTAATTATGTCAAAGAATCAGAATATACCTTTCTTGTCTATGTACAGACAAAATTAAAAGTAAATTCTTTCCTGTATAGGGAACATACCATTCTATGGCTAGTTATTAAATTCTGTAACCAAAAATCATTCATCAGAAACAGATGCATTCAAACTCTCCTCATTGATCCAATGCCAACCAAATATAATAGACATCTTTCTGCTGAATTTAATGGAACTTGTATTAAATTTCTGGGAATAGATGCTCATCTGATCAGGCAGCAGAAAAAATAGAGTTTGGTCTCCAACCACAGCTACCAAAGCAACGTAATTTTAGGATATAGATGATCACATACAAAATATTCATATATAAGCCAGGTACTTCTGAGTTAGAAGTACATTTGAAGAGAAAATTGAAATCTGCTAGCAGACATTCCACTGCAGCAAAAGGAGGCTAACTTCATCAAGTATGTTATTTTCTGTGAATTATTCACTCTGCAATGTTACCATGGTTACAGCTGTGTTACTTATCCTCATATCATTATTATTTTCTTTTTAGTCATTATGGCTACACTGTAAATAGTATTTTATTTTTTCTGAACATGCCATTTGCAACATGAATAAGAAACAAGGCTCACAGGAACATCAATATTGATATTATATGCAATGTAGCTTTGGCATTGACGTTAATGTTCCTCTGCGTAAGTGCAGCATGACATTCATGTAAAGCAGCCGATCAACATTACTTTGCTGCTTTGATTTCCATACTAATGTCAATGAATAAGGTAACATAATGAAGACATAATAAAAATGTCATCTCCTATATTGGCACCATTGCAGTGTACATTACCATTAATGTAAAATATTGTTTTGAGGTGGAATCACAGCCAATTGTATTAGAATAAATGCACCTCATGTGAATATTAATGAGTTTTGAGACAAAACAAAACTGGTGGGCTTTTTCAGTTAATCCCACCTTCCTATTACTATTTTTCTGATTGTTTGCTAGTATAATGTTCTCTCATAGGTTGATAAATTAGTTTATTCTTCAATAGTGAATTATGAATTAGCTAGAGATTTTGCAGTTCTTTGGGAGACAAACAAATATTGACTGCACGTTTTCACAATTGAAAAATTTTCTTTCCCTGGAAAAAAGGAAGTCAGGATCCACCTCTTCATACAGATCTCTGAGCTGAGACAATAAAAGTCTTAATGTAAAATACACTAAGCTGCTGAAATCACTACAGAAATTGCTAGAAATGTTTTGAATGACAGTTATTTTTTGATCTTGAGTAGTTTTAATCCTCAGATATGTAAGGTAGTATCTTTCTAACTTCTTTAAACTACCTACATTTAATCAGATTAATTTAACGCATAATATCTAGATAACTTAGACTGTCTTTATGGACAGTGAAGAGGAAAGATCACATTTGGGTATATATATGTATCCTAAAGTGGATGCCTGAGATGTGTCAGATGAATTGCATGCTAAAAATATTTATCTCCATCAAATAAATAGCTAACATATAAGTGCCTGAAGTAAAATGAGACTAATCCTACCTAAAAAATTGTTATTTACTCTCATTTTTCCAAGTTTGCCTTAGATCAAACAGAGCTTTAAAATCACCACTTCTTTTTTACAATCTCATACACTAGCTTTTTACTGATAACACATCAACAATTTTCTTAAAGTCCACTTCTGTCTTTTTTATTTACTCATGTTGCCAAGTCTCCAAAGATTTGAATTTGTTTTGAAGATTAAGGCTAACCAAGAGCAAATTGATGTCTGTGTAGCAGGTCCATGCTACTTAATCTTGCTTCTGTAATTCTGATTTACACAAATTTCAGAGGAAATCTTGTGTATAGCATTCAGTAACACAGTCACACAAATATAGTATAAATTACAGAGATACAAGTCTCTAAAAATCTTATTACAACTGTCAAAGTCCTCCCTTTGAGAAACTTTATATTGATCTTTTTTCCAGTAGATGCAGGAAGTAGGTCCAGGAGCAAAAAAAATGAAGGAACTGGGAAAAAAGTGATGATGGGAATGATAGACTTCAGATTTCTTATCATAGACACATGTAATGGTTTAGGTTGAAAGGGACCTTAAATATTAGCTCCACCCCCCCTCTACCATGGTCAGGGACATCTCCCACTAGAACAGGTTGCTAAAGCCCTCTCCAACCTGGCCTTGAGCACTTTCAGGGAGGGGGCATCCACAACTTCCCTGGGCAACCTGTGCCAGTGTCTCACCAACCTCACAGTAAAGAATTTCTTCCTTATATCTAGTCTAAATCTACCCTCTTCCAGTTTAAAACCATTCCCCTGCATGCTGTCTGCCCTTTTAAAAAGTATTCTTTGTATTAATAGATTAGCTTTTGGATGAATAGTTTGCTATTTGTGTTTACAAATAGGGTAAAGGAGTATGAGAAAGATCTAAAGAGATAGGTGAATGTTACTGCATATAATGATTCCCTGTTAGCTCAGAAAAACAAAAAGGAAACCAAAACCAAGATGAAAACCAAATGTAAGGCTGAAGATGAATCAAGTAAACTGTAGTTTTAGACCTTCAGTTTAAAGGCCACAGAGCAGAGTTGAAAAACTTTTCCAAAGTTTATTTGTATCCCATACTGGGAAAATATTTTATTCTATCCACATCTCTGATTGAATTTCAAAGAGCTGCTTTGCTTTGAGAAATCAGAAGTAGAAACCAGATACTTCTCAAAAAATATAAATAAATTTAAAAAATTGGGAACTGCTTGCCTGCCATTACTTTCTCTGTAGAGAAAATAAAATTCTCTGTTAAGAAGGCCCTCTTATGTTTTTTTTTGGCAGCACTGCTCACTAAGCACAGTGTTAAGCTCCTTGCCTATATTGATGCTGTTACCCTCCCTATTAAATTATTGGTGTTCCTGTCAGGAATTTCTTCTGGATGTATGCACCAGGCCTTTGGTTCATTTCAGGCCATTTAGAAATAGTCTAATATAATCTGATTTCTGAGAAACTGTAGAGCCTACATAGTTATCAGTCATGACATTTTGTGGGCTTATTGTTTTCCTTTCTTCAGAAATTCTCATGCAGGTTTTTTATTGACTTAATAAGGTGTATGTGTTCTGTCGCCCTGAGAAGTTGTCCTCTGAAATGTTCAGAAACACAGGTGGTGACAAGGATTTATCTTTTAACATGTGCAACACAGCAGTATATCAGAAAGTATGTCATAGTACACAGGTTCCTGATGAAGATCAGCAGTGGTCCCTCAGATGGGGTGTTCAGTGCACACATGTGCGTTTCACTTGTTGCAGATATTGTCATTGTTCTTGATATATCCATATAGTTCCAAACATTAACGTTTCATTTTCATACTTTTACCATATTGAATGAAATGCATCTGTGATAACTTCCATTCTGGAAATTAAAGCAATCTGCTCTCTCTGTGTTTCCATTCAAGAGTAAAGGATGGGAGAGTCTGATACCCTTGACAGGGCTTTGAGTATTTTCCTCCTGGTTTCCTTGTTTTCTAATATAATTTGGAAAGCCAAAGTCTAATGTCAGATTCTAAATCCATGGTAACTTCTATGCAGCCAAATAAAGCAATGTTTAGAACCTCTAGAATTCAGATCTCTCGGATCATCCTTTCTTCCATGTGTAGGGTGGCCAGTATGATTTTGTCTGTGTATATTTAATGGGTGTTCTTTTCTATCTTCCTTTTAATATATTTTTTTAGCTTGTGAAGTATTAGCACATTTACTCTGTATTTCTATCCATTTTAAGATGCATTTGACTCTTCCCAAGGAGGCTATGGTAACTCATAGTAGTGCTCTTTGGTCACTGTCTCTGAATACAGGTTTGTGAAACCTAAGTCTATGTTCTGGCAAATTAAACACCATCAGGGCATCCCTCCAGCTACTGGAACTTTCTCATTTAAATTGTTAATTATTGAAATTGTTCAACCGTTAAATGGTTAAATTATTTAAAGGGTTTTGGCATGAGTCAACTAGCACTCTCCAAATGCATTCCAAGCACAGTTTTGGAATTAACTCAGTCCGTAGACTCTTCCCAACAGTAGTTCGGACGTGGTCATCCAGTGTTGGAGGCTAAGATAATGTTTAGTAGTAGAGGTTAAGCCTATGTGTCTCTTGTATACCCATAAACAATCTCATGTTCAAAATTATCTCAGCTATTTCAGAAACTAAATGGTATAATTCTATTTTCCTTATTAACATTTTGAAAGAGTATATTTGTTTAAATTTATTTTTTCCTCAGAATTCAACGATTAAAAGAAGTTCTAGAACATACATCTGTTATTGCAGTGGAGCATCTTTATTTAAAAATGCAAGAAGACGCAACAGTTAGTAATTAAAGTTCTACTTGTATTAAGATTATTACTTAGGAAGATAAATATGTAAGCTACAACATAGAAAAGGACGTAAACATGGTAGAATATATTTTAATAAATTGTGAAAGAATATTTCTGGCAATTTTCTTTCCACACCTGCTCAATTCTAATGATAACATAAATATATATATTGCAAGTTTAAGGACAATGCAATCAGTATTATGAAAGTACGGGATATATTCTTGATTACTTCTTGCTCTTGAAGAAGGCTTTTGTTGTGGGATCTGAAATTGCAAATGAAACTATTTTTGGAGTTACATGGTATAATTATCAGATCATTTACAGGAACATGTAATTACTCTGCAGTATATCATATATAATAGATAGAGTTTTTTCCTTTACCCACAAGAGGTCTGATCCTGTATCCCTGAAATGTGAGTGATTTGCCAGTATTCTTAGTATCATGGGATCAGACCATAGTATACCAACTCTTTTTCTGAAAATGTTGTTTGAATAAATCTATTTGTGCCAAGTTTATTTCAATAATTTATCGTAGCCAAATAAAAGTAAATGTAAAATGAAATTAAAAAATAACTGTAAACTAAAAAATAACAAAAAATCCAAAGTTTAGCACAACTTTTAAACATACTGATTTTGTTTTGATAGGTTTTAATTTTTCTTTTTTCCTCTGCATCGTTACATTTGCATACACTATATTATTAGACAAAGCTCATGTCTTCTGTGAAGGAGAAGTGACAAACACTGTCATATATTGAAATCAGATGACTTTGGCTCCATACAACAGAGTTTTATTCATTCTTTTGTTACTGGGTGTCTCAGATACGTAGCTCATTCATGTCATTCTTCCATTTAACTACATGCAGAACTGGCATCATGAAGCCATACTTCACAGAGGTATGATCTGATTTTTACTGAAGGGATATTCAGTAAGTGGTCAAGCCATGGGACTACTCAGATATTTAATAGTATTCCACAGCTTATGTTTCACGCCCTGCCTCTTCACCTTTAGTGCTGTTTTTAGAAATGCATGCTGCTTTGTGCTTTCATATTTATCTTACATTCTTTGTATTTCAACAACTTCTCTATCATGGTGTACACTCCTCATCACCATTAAAATCTCAAAGACTTTACCTTCAGAGACAGCACGGCACCTTGGAATTAAATTCTTCCAGAGTAAATATTGAGAGATATTTTCAAAGACTCTTCAAAGTTTGTAAACCACACTTGCCTGCAAGGCATCTAATATACAGATATGCAGAATTTTGGGGAGACTGGAAGTAAGACCTCTTGGTTTAGCTGGAAAAGCAGCCATGACAGAGTAAAACTTGTAAAATAAGTAAAAGATACTGTTCCATATTTGGTCCCGTAATTCCAGTTTAGTATTGGAGAACTTCTCCTGCTAGTTAATTGCATGGTGCATGAGCTTTATGTGTTTATTCAGCAGTTAGCTGAGATACCTAGGTAGAGAAGTGAAGAAGGCAGAAGTATGGTTGTACACATTGTAGTGACAGGAGGCCACCCTTATTCTTGTGTTTTATTCCATAGTTCCTCCTCTTGGTTCAGTAAAAATGTCGTTGCTGTTAGAAGAGCAGAATCATTATCGTTCTTTGGTGCTGTCTTACTTATCTGAAACATGTATGCCCCAAAGTCAGGACAGCTACTAGTTCTTGCCTTTTCTTTCTATTGTTGTAGAAGATACTTGTACAGAGAAAGGCAGAAACCTCTTCTTACAAACTCAGCCTCCTGGAAAACTCCCTGAGTGCTGCTCAACCCACAGCAACCATTGGAATCTTGTGATTTGTTTGCAATAAATATTATGAGGTTCAGCTAGACCGCTGCATTTTTTTCAGGGAATGAGTTAGTACACTAACTACGCAGTGGTATACGTTCAAAACTCTGCTGCGAGCAGGACTTTCAGGAACCCATCCACTGGAAAGTCTGCATTTCTCAGAATGGTATTAATCAGTACTGAAATATTAATATGCAGATTTTTTAGGTTGCCCAGACACAGCTCTAATTCCTTTCTTAATTTACAGTATGAACACTTTGAAACTGCAAAACCTAGGACCCATAACTGTTACCCACAGTCATGTCAACTTCTCAATGAAACATGGAGGGGCGGGGTGGGGAAAGGAATCAAATTTTTTTATGAGCAAATTTAAATTGTGTGTCAGGAAGATATTATAAGCAAGTGATGAATAATTGGCATAATTTGTAACTTTTATAACAAGGGAACTTCTGGACACTATCGCATATGAGATAATTTGTCATTGCAGCAGGTCTGTCCCATATAAACATTACTGTTAATAATGCTGACACTGGCTGGATGAAATGAATAAGCTTTCAATAAGTTCAAACATACATTTTATTGATGAAAACTGCAACATGAAAGTCGTGATTTTTGTCCTTTTAATGCTGGATTTCTTTAAATGAAGTTTCTAGCTCTTCATAACTATGCTGGGCCTAGTCTAATTTATACTAAAAAATGAAAAAAGACTACTCTGCTGTCCAGACAGGTGTAGAACTTAGATGAGTGTTACCAGGATTTTCATATTTACACTAAATAAGAATAGACCTCAAAATCAAAAGGTGAATTCAGCATTCACATTTGAAAGGGCTAATTTGTACTTCCTCTTCTTTTCACTATGATTGATAAAAAAAAGATGCACAGAAAAAAAGAAACAAAGAAAAAATAAAGAAAAGAAAAATAAAGAAAGAAATTCCATTTCTACAGGGTCAAGTGATTTAACTGTCAATTGTTTAATTGTTAATTACATCTTCCACCTCAGGAAACAAACCTTATCACAATAAATTGAGAAAGAAAACCTGTATTTGAAAGCATTTAAAAATTTGAAATGTACCTTCCTTTCAGTGGTCCTAGCTATATAAAATTCTCTTAACCATGCTTTTCACTACTGTAAATAAACTAAAACAGGATAAGCAAAACAAAACTCTGCTTTCAGAGACAACAGAGTAAATTCAGAGTGAAATGTATTGATAATGGCATTGCTGTAGATTTATTTCTACTCACTGCAGGTGGACTATAGCCATCTGTTACGGTCAGATCCTGTTTCAGTTTTGGTAGTGAGAAAGCTCCTTTGACATTAACCGAAATAAGCTGTGCTTTTAAATGCATGGGTAGTACTATACAGCTGCTGCTTAGTCTCTTGTGCTAATATAGCATTAGACCCATTTTATATGGTGAAAAGACAAGCTTACTGGAGACGTGCTGCCAAACAAAGACAAGTGACACCCTGACATAATCTGAAATTGCATTAACTTTTCAGTAGCATTTAAACTGGTACAGAGAGTAAGAAACTTCTGTTATCTCACTTCCATTTACTTTACTTCCTGGACTTTTTGAGTCACCATGGATTAGAGGTATGTTTTTATTCTATGGAGCAATTCTTAAACCAGTCTTTTCAACGTGGCACAAAATTAGACTTGATAGTAACTGTGTAGTCTGTAATGCTTGTGTAGGTTCTTATACCACACTCTTAATGTATCTGTGTACTGAATTAAACAGAAGGACTAACATCTGTCTTGTGTTTGGCCTCATCTTCCCCTTAGGGGAAAATGGGCAGTGTGGTGTGTTTTAGTTTGAAAGATATCCAGAGGAATAGCAAGTTTCCTCTAGCATAGTTGAAGAAGCAGAGCATGGCAAGCATTTTGAGGGGAAGGTAATGAGATATCTGATGGTCCTTAAGTTTCCTGGGAGACCCATTCTGCAATGTCAGACCAAGCTCACAGGAGCACCAATAACTTTTTAATAACAGAAAATTTGTGCTGTCTTTCTCATAGTACTTAAATTACTGTTTTTGTTCCCTAAATATGGGGATCGACTGAGGTCATGAAAATAAAGGTTATGGCACTTTTGGAACTTCTTTTTTTTTGAGTGCACTGGGTCAGGAGCTGGGGTTTGTTCACAGGACCATGTTCAGTGAAGGCACACACTGCCAATTCAGCACTGCCTGGAGTCTGGAATGTGCCAAAGACCACAGACCTGAGTGGGCAGCTTTGCTCTAGTTCAGCTGAACAGTGATAAACTGAAGTGATGAACACTAGATGATTGCTCCCTGGTAGAAAAAACAAGACTTGGGAGTGTTGAAGAAAATGCTCAGGGATGGTCCCCACAGGCTTTACCATCAATGAGAAATTGAGGAATGATCACGAAGTATAGTTTGACCCGACAATTTGAAGATACATACTTCCCACTGCAAATTATGATAAGCATGGCTTCTGACTTTCAAGCTATTTTCTCTGCCATCAACAAAATTCAAGCCTTGGTTTTGTTCATCTTCAATTGTCAGATGATCCTCTCCAAGTGACTTGCTGAAAGCAACAGACTTCTTAGGTGAAAGGTAAGTTACAAGGATAAAAAGGGCAACATCAATAAAAGCTGCTTCATGACCTAAGTTTTGAACAATGAAAAACTATCTGATGTTCACTGTTTTACAGCAGAATGGCAAATATGACAACAATGAGAATCTACAGAGGTGGTGTTCTGTTACTTGGAGAATAAACTATTCTTTCTGCTGTATTCAGCTGGGTTAACTATACTGATTTCAATCTTGCATTTAATTTCATTTTTATCAAAATATCCTCAAACTACTTGACTATCTGAAGAGTCATATCTAAAGAGTTGTCTGATTCTGTGAAGTAAATTTAAACACATGCAAAATCTTATTTAAATTTAATGACATAACTTACTTACCTGATAAGTACCTGCTTAAACACCTTGCTGAAGCACAGGACAAAACATGACTTGCAAGTATGAGCTATTGATATGTAATATCAAATACTTGTGGAGAACTATAGGGACTGATTTACAGCGTTAAAGGTATTCCCCAAAATAATTATATCAAGTGTTATATTTTCTATAATCATTATAGCTCTCATATTCCCTGAACATGAAAAGCTTAATCTGTCAGTTTTCATAATTAATTGTGAACATATTATTTTTTTTCTTCTTTTTTTTTTTTTTAAAAAAAAATCAAACCTTGTCAACTTGTAAGAAATACCAAGCCATAGGAGTCATGTACACTAGATAGCACAGGGACTAGTTGCTACTTCTATCTCTACAAATAATATCTGGAAGAAAGTATCATGAATGAGATAATGATGGTTTATCTAGGTTTACTGGTGCCTTGGAGCCCAGTCTAGCCAGTGAATAGTAGTCTTACATATGTGCAGGATTACAAGAAAATGGGATAGATGGAAATATCATGTTTACTAAGGACAAATGAAGGCCAGAAGAGACCACATCCTGAGCTGAAGTGAATATAGGGAGGACAAGAAAATAGTTGGTGAGCAAGCTAGAAAAATGTAGTTTGTAGCAGTGACACCAGGGGCACTACTCCTCCTGCAGTTGTGATTTGAAGGAGACATTACTTAGTTTTATTCTTTTGTGCAGATAAGCCAAACTTTTTATTTTTCCCCCTACCATCACAACAGAGAGCATGTGCTTGGTGGATATATAACTCCTCAGCACATACAGTCATGCAGAAGTGTGTGCATATCAGGCAGGCAACCACTGGTAAAAAAACCCACAGAGAATTTAAATTCTTAAAGGTCATAGGTGTGACAGCTTTTAGATACCTTGAGGCATCTAAGTGATTGAAATTGGTTTTGGTCACTTGGGGTCAGACTTACATTTTTCTATTTGTTAGGGCTTTGTGAATTTATCTGAGAGATGGAATAATATTAGAGAACGGTTAATCGAGATGTAATCACTGTTTTCCAATGTCTAGGAAGGGAGGAAAGTAATATTCAGTGGTTTTATATGTACAAAATCAACTTTTCTGATAAGAATCAGTATTCAGTTGCTAAAGCACTGTGAGCACATTAAAGGATTTTTTCCTCCGAGTACTAAATACAGCCCTGTTTTATATTGCATAGAGAGCAAGACAAGTTGTAAATAATTTCTACTCTGTAATGAAAGTCATCCCCATAAAATATTAAAGTAACCTCTCCCATTTAATGAAGTATATTCATTTAAGTAAAGTAGAAATTGAATTATGTTTCTTTCAATAAAAAGGTAAAAAAAAAATAGTTAAAATAGTTCTCCAAATAATTTAAAAAAAAATTTAAAGGAACATATTTTTTCCACCTTATGTAATCAGTGTAGAATTTTCTTCTTAGTTGGCAAATGAAGGTAGTAAAAATGTATATAATTCAAACTACTTTATCTGGGTTTAATAACTAGATATTGACTTGTTCAGAGACTAACACAGAGATTTATTGTTGAAAGTAAGAGATTGAGGGAGGCAAAGCCTTTGTAAATATTAGAATGCTGCAATCTATAAATCTCAGTAGGAGTGACCAACACTTCAAATTATACATTAGTTCAACAAACTATTTCTGGAATAAGATTAATATTACAATTGTAAACCAAACTATTTGAAAGACTGTTGAATGTTGATACTTCTAATCCTGTCCTGTGAAGCTCCTGTAAGGAGCATCTTCTTCTTGTGTCATGGATACAGTTCTTCTCATATCATAGTGATTGTGCACATTCACTTCAGGGAAAGCAGAATCTTTCTCTTGTACAGGAGTATAAGCAAGCTTCTGGAGGTATAAAGAACTCTACTACCAGTTAGCGAGGAGTATAAGGGCATCTGCTCAAAAGGCTTTACTAAACCATTTCTCTTTTCAACCTATACTGGAATGAATGTAGTGAATGAATGGCCATGTTTACATCCCATCTAAGGTCACTTTAAATTACACCTAAGTGCCTTTTACTGTCTTTCATCAATTCCATGCAATTTTTAAGATATTTTAGTCAGAGATATTATCCACATTTGACTTAGACTGACTTAGGTAGAATTTAGGCCACCTACCTATGGCTTCTAAGCCACAATTTCTGTCTGTAGTATAAGTTGAATTCTGAAGTATTTCTCTCGAGAATGTTCTTGATAGTGGTTTGACTTCTAAAACTTTGATGTATTTTACTTTCTGCTGTTCTGTATATGCAAAACAAATGGAAAATGTTGACCATTTTTCTCCCCCCTCCATCCATGCTGGTAACAAACTTATATTTTTATTGTAGATGTTAGTGATGTAACTGCACTTATTCAAATGAACTATAATATAACCGAGTGTCTGCACCCATATGTTCATAAAGGAACTGGAAATGCATTGAATTGCCATACTTTCTTAAATAAAAATGTCAGAAATTTAAGTGTTTCATTTCAGGCCTATAATATAAAAATAATCCTTTTTATTTTGGGTGTATTGCTTGCTTATTTCATATTTTCAAAATAATATTGGGGTCTTTTATTTCTGGAAAATTTCTGTGTTTCCACTTTTTACTAGTGCAAAATAAAAGAAAAAAATATGGCAGATGAAGGAAGCAAAATGAAAGATCAGGAGCTATTGTTGGCTAGAACAGTTCATTTTTCAGTCTACTATGGGTATTTGAAATATTCGCTCTCTGTGACTGTGTTTATACCCCTTTACTTAGTTATTGTCATTTCAGACAGCATATGTGTAACAAAATCAGTTTAAATGTAGCCATTCTCCATTCACAAATTAAAATAATAAACTTTCAGGGCATATTTGGAACAGAATATGTTAAGAATGGATTTTTTTTTTTTAAAACTCAGAAAGTTCAATAATTAATAAAAACTGAAGGGTAGACAATCTTGCATACATTATATTTTATTTTCCAAGCCTTTTATAATGACATTAAAAGAACTTTTTGGGGAGTTAAATATTTTCTAGTTTCGGTGATTTTAAAAAACTGTTTATTATCCTTTGAACCTCACTGGTTTGAAATAGGAATGTATTTGGAACCTTGCTGTGAATTACATAAATTTTAATGAGCTTCAACTTTTCTCCTTCCTTCTGCAAGGTTGTTTCAAACATTAAATACACTGATTTTTTAGATTCTGAAAGGTTGATCTGAGAGAAATCTTTAAAAACTTGCATGCATATGAATAAACTTTGCTTACAAAGTAATTGCATACAATTTATTTATATGCATAGTCTTACACAGTGTCATGGTATTTATGGGGCGAGCATCATATCATTACAGAGCGAACACTGAAAATTATTGGTTTGGCCTTCTAACCCAGAGTTCAGGATAAATAATAATTTATTTTCTTCTCTGTGTTTGTTTTTTTTCTTTTCTGAAGAAAAACTCATTTTAGGTACAGAATCTGATTTTCAGCGATGTGGTGCTTTCACCCAATTTTCCAGCCGGCTTGACTGATTCAGAGGAAGGTCAAGTGATTAGCCCAAGGTCACAGATTGAGTCATTGGCCCAGTCAGATTAGAAACTAGGATTCTGCCTATTGGAGAACTTTATTCGAGAAGATAAAGATTGTAATAAGACAGAGACATATTTCAGCACAGAATAAGATTTTTTTTATCCTTGTTAATATAAGTTTCACTATCTATTGAAAAACATTTTAAACTATTTTTTTTTCTTTATCCAGTCTTTTCAAGCTTCTGGGTATGCTATGCCATTTTCCTATGGCTACTGACACCTTTCAGAGGTTCTGGTGCCTTCTGCTGAGAGATAGGAAAATACACTTCGACTGCAGTGAGCTCTGATTCAGATAAAAATTGTTTTCATTAACTGGGCCCCTGTCTGCTTTAGCAAAACAATTTTAGGTACCTTGTCTTCATTAGAGCCAGTTGCAAAGCTAGATTGATTATTGCTGATTGAGCAGAGCACACAGTGCCATGAATTATCTGCCTCTTTTCCTCTGCTGTGGCCTATCTCTCGTGTGTGGAAGCCTGGAAGTGCGATGCACCTTTGTAATAACAGATGGCTCAGCGCAGTAGCTTGACTTCAGGTGAGGGGATGTGCAAAAATGCATCTCATTTCACACTGCCTTTGCTTGCTTGGCTTCTTTTCTCTTTAGTCGTCTATTTTGTTACTGTTACTATTTAAATGCAGCCACCTCTTATGTCTTTCTATATGTGTTATAACTTGACTGACTCCTCAGCTTGTAAACTGTAGTGTAATGAAGTCGCACTGAATGTCTCCAAAAATAATTTTAAATTTTCTTCATGTCCTGCAGACTGTTTCCACAGTTCGATTTGCTGTGTGCATCTTGGTATCCTATGTTCTCTCAAGGTGCAGGTATCGGTGGCCAGAGATGGTTCCCTTGCCCAAAAGCATGATATGGTGCACAGCAGAAACCCCACAGCTGCGAGGTTTGTATTTATTAAATTTCCGTGGGGTGTTCGTCTTTTTTAACAAGGAATGGAAATATTCCACCAGATAATACCACCTGCAATAAATTGCAAATGGACTGAAGTGTCTTTGGGTTTTAACAGACAAGAGCAGAGCAAAACTGATTTCTGATAAACATGTCAGCTGCTGCCTTTTGGTGTAGAAGCTTATGAAAAACAAGAACCTTATCATTTTCACAAGCCCTTTTTACAGTACATCATCGTACAATATAACATTTTTTTAAACTTGCAAATATATATATAAACGCTATGCTACATTCTTCTGTTAGGTTTTTTTTTCATTCATACAATGAGAAATTCCTGGATATGTATAGAAATACATATAAAGGACATTCATACTGGTATATATGGGTGCTCAAAAAAATGGACATGGATGATACGACATGATACACAAACTCTGGAGAATACTAGTTCAGGTGCAAAACAATCTTGGACGTTTGATTTCCATATACTAACAAAGTATATTTTTGCATAATATGTTATAAAACACTGTGCTGTTAGTGCCTGTGTTCAGTTGATAAGAAATGTACTTCTGTAACAGTTTGAATACAAGATTTAAAAAAAAATGTTTGTGATATAGGAGATCCAGAATTTTAAATCTGAAAAACCACATTCTCATGTAACAGTTGAAAGATTAGAAACAGGGAATAAATAATCTTTGCATACAGAATTCAGATGAGCCAAATATTTTCCAACTGTTACACGTGATGGAGCCCTGCTGTCCTGGACATGGCTAACTCCTGCCTGCTGATGGGAAGAAGTGAAGAGGGCAGTGAACAAGTGGCTGTGTGGTTCTTAGTTGCTGGCTGATGTTAAACCATGATACAATAGCAATAGTATACTGTAGTCTTCTTTACATTCACCTGTCATCATATTAATTTCATATTTTTTTATTTTATTTTTTTAGGTTTAGGTTTAAAAGTTCTGATGGGACCAGATAAAGCTGGTCATGTGGGCTTGTGGTTCTTATGACTTTCATTGAGAGGAAGCTTCCTTATTCCTAATATCCTTGCTTAATGCTTCCCTTGAAATATTTCAGTGCATTTCAAGCCTTAAGCAGAAACCTTAGCACAAAATATAATGTCAGCAAAGCAGGGTAGCTTTGCACTACATTTTTAATAACATATATAGCTGCTCACATGTCTTACGACAGTTGCCATGAAAAAAAGACTTCAAAGAATAAGTTTTCCAACTCTTTTGTTTGTTTTTTTTCCAAACGACTGCACACTTGGGACCAAATTATATGTGCTCACTTCAATGGAAATATAATTTAATCCACTCTTCTAATGATTATTTGCATGAGGCCAGGATTTCAGTTCACTGTGTTGCTTCAAAATGCCAACACAAAATCATTCAGCAATGGTTACAGTTGGTGCTTCAGCAAATCCTATGGCCTCAGATTGCTTATTTGGGTGATTTGTCTAAGACTAAACTCCGTTTATTCTGCTTTTACTTCAGCCAAGACAGTAACTCTGTTGATTTTGATGGCTGAAGTGGTTTCATAGTGGAGAAAAGCAAAGTCACAGGTAAGAACATTAGGCACCAACTCATCACTCAGGGATTCTGTATTTTCTCCTAAAAAGCAGTTATTGCTTGTGAGTACTTCATGACTCTGCAAGTCCTGTGAAAGCCCACCCTCTTTACAGGTATCATGTATTGGTGTTCGGAGAAGTTTAATTCAGGTCAGTGACTACAAAGCACCTTACCATGGCTCCCTGCTTTATTAAAGACCTCTGTACCACTGATAGGTAGGGAGACAGCACATTATACTTTTGCACTGCAACCATTTATTATAATAAAAATGAAAATCAGAAAAAAAAGAATGAAAAAATTGAGTTAATGATGCCAGGTCCCTGGTCACTCCATGTCTGCTCAAAAGAATGAGGACCAGTGCAGCAGGTCAGCTTCTTGCACTGGACTTCCCCAGATGAGGGAAAGTCTTACATGGGGCTTTGCTTGTCACCTTGGTGGTTAAAAAAAATGTTAATTTATTTTACTTTCACACCATGTTGAACTTTCTATGGTGGACAAACCTAATCTGTGGAAGCATCCTCACTGACAGATGCAAACATTTTTCCACTTAGATGATGCCATTCAGGTTGGTGTGGTAATCGTAGCAGCAGGGGAAACTCCTCCTGTAGACATTTGAATAGCTGCATAATCCTGCTTCTGGCATTCTACACTTTGAGTGAAATGAAAGCAGAAGTGGTAAAATAAAAAAGAACACATTATTTATGCTTTTCAAAATATGTAAGCTGACAAAAACTCTAAAATATCACACCAAACTTTTGACCAATTTAATGATTTTCTTTAAAATCTTGTGCTTTTTAAAGTTCCTGTATAAAAATTAATAATTTTTCCTCTTCATCTTCTCGAAAAAATTCTGTGATCTATTTTTGAATGACAATGTTTTCAGTTAAATTCATCTAGACTGAAGTTTTTATGGTCCTTTAGATTACTGCATTACTTATTTTAACCTTTGACTACCGAGTTGTCCATCACAAGGTTATGGTTTGCATGTTTCACTGCTTGCTAACTTACAAGATCAAGACTTTCAAACATTGCAGTTTTAAAATACAAATAATATCTGTATTTATTCTGAACTTTAAAAAATATAATGATGGACAAGTAGCTGCAGCTCTTTTGTGCTTAAAGAAACTTGGACATAACAGATCAAAGTTTTGAATGTTACCTAAACTGCTGACCTATACAGTTTTGCTTTCCAAAACTAAAACATATTCCAGTAAGAACTTTCAGATAGGAATAGTCATCCTTCACTAAAATGTTGTGGGCTTAATTTAAGGTAATTGTCAGCAGGCACAACCACTGTGGGGAAAAAAACAAACAACCGACCCTAAACCAAAATAAACCAACAAGACTTGCTGTCCAGAAAGACAATCATATCCTGGGCTGCATCAATAGAAGCATGGCAAGCAGATTAAGGGAGGTGATTCTCTCCTTCTACTCTGATCTGATGAGACCCAATGTGGAGTACTGTGTCCAGCTCTGTTAAAGCAGGTCTGGAGGAGGGCCACAAAATTGATCAGAGTGCTGAAACACCTCTCCCATGAAGAAAAGCTGAGTCAGTTGGGATTGTTCAGCCTGGAGAAGAGAAGGCTCTAGGGAGACTGTATTGCGGCTTTTCGATATATAAAGACGGCTTGTTAGAAAGACAGAGACAGACTGACAGACTTTTTACCAGGGCCTGTAGTGATAGGATAAGGGGGAACAGTTTTAAACTGAAAGATAATAGATTCAGACTACATATAAAGCAGAATTTTTTTATGATGATGGTGGTGAGACACTCTAACAGGTTGCCCAGAGAAGTTGTGGATGCCCCACCATTGGATGTGTTCAAGACCAGATCGGATGGGGCTTTAAGCAACCTGATCTAGTTGAAGATGTCCCTGCCCATGTCAGGGGGATTGGACTAAATGATCTTTGAAGATCCTTTCCAACCCAAACTTTTCTAAGATCCTATGAAATGCAGGAATGGGAACCAAAAAAATTAGGAAAAATAGAAAAAAGAAGAGTGCTTACTAACTTAAAAGGAAAGAATGTAAAGGAGGATCATGTAAATACCACATTCTGTCTGGAGGAAAGTGGAACCTTGCAAGTACTAATGTAGAGTCAAAAGGAGCACAAAGCATGGCCTTTAGTGTCTGTAGTCAGTGACTGTAACTACCAGCAGTACAAATAAACCAGTGAATGTAAGACAGAATCTGGTTACTTGGATGGGACAGTGTAACCCTTCCAGATGGCAAGATCTATGTTTGGCCTTCTAATATATAAATGTCAGAAGAAATTGCAACTCTGACAGGTGAATTAAAAGAAAAGAACACTGGACTATCACTGCAGTTTTCTGAACGGCACCTCCCAGTGCCTGTGGTTTCCTGGGACATGGCTGGCTGTCCCTGAGAAGACTGCAAAATAACTGCATTTCTCCCTTTTCTGCATAGCAGGCTTGTGTGAGAGGGCTCTAAAACCTGTAGGAAGCGAAAGGAATAGCAAGTACTGAGTCTGGAGTAGGGATGTAAGAAATTTGCCACACAAGCCAGAACAGTAGATTGCCATATGGGATATTGTCAGTGCTAGAAAATTTTCAGAAAGCCACAAAATTTGTTGAAAGGTGCCCTCATGTTTTAGGGAGGAATGACAATGTTCTCAGCACAAGCAGAAGTTATACTGAGTATCTGTCAACACTAAGGAAGGTATTTCAAAAAATGGAAGTAAAACAGCCTCAGGGAAAACAATCTTTTTTCTTTTTTCTTTTTTTTTTAATGAGACAAAGAATTGAGTCTGGACTACAGAAAAAGCAGGAAGGACATTCACCCTATATAGCAAAAGATGTCAGTTGTCTGGGTTGAAGATTGAGAGTTACAAGAATTCTCTCTATGTTAAATTATAACACATTCTTCTCATATTTGTGAGTATCTTCAGATCTTTAACATCACCAACAGAGGACTCAGCCTTTGGTGCATTAAGGACATGAGAGATTTGTAGATGCCTGAAAAGCTACTGAAACACTTTAACTCTTTGTTTTGTGATGCCAATTATATCTCTCATGCTCCTTCATTTAGTATAAAGGAACTTTTGTCTGATAATATGCATCGTGCTTTCTAAGGAAACCTACACTTGTTTTGTTCTCATGTAAAAGTAAAAAACATTCAATTAAAAATTGGGATAGGGTTTTCTTCTACTGTAAAACTGTCTTTCCTGCACATACATAACAGCTTAAATATAATTTTAAACATAATATCTGACCCACTGCAAACAGATTCAAACTCTGCCTTGTCATGAAAATCACCTCTTACTCTGTTGCGCATCTTCCAGCTGGAAGAGTGGTACTTTGCATGTATCAATGTAGGAGGAGGGATGGGAAATGGGAGAACTTTCCTTAAGATGAAGAATGCCTTAAACTCTTGTTAAACCACCAGGAAGTGGATTAACCAGGATGCTTTTCTTCTGATACTGTCCTGGGTATGGTTCAAGGCCGGAGGTGACAGGAACATGGCTATTAGAAAACCCACTTTCCTGCTCAGGCTCATGAGATGGTGTATTAAGCAGAAAGGTTGAGGCATAAGGTATTATTTCCCTGGACTATTGTGTACTTCAGGGATTGAAATCTTGCCTGTCTCCACAGGGAAAGAAGGTCATCAAGAGCAATATAAATGGAAACTCAGCAAGAGAAAATACCCCTTTTAGAGACCCATAGGAAGAAAACCTTTGCAGGGCTTAAAAAGCATGAAGGTAAAGTATGTTTTTTTATCCCCTAATGAAACATGTTATGCAGGTTCAAGATACCATTATTTTATCCTAGTGCTCCGTGATGTCTCTGATGGTAACTTTATGCAGATGATGTTGGGTTTTACTGGTGACTGTCTTCCCCTCTGAAAGCCTTAGCCTAAATGCTGAATGATTGGCTATGTTATAGAGAGCCTGACAAAATACTGTCATGTTCTAACCATTTCAAATAATGTCACAGCTGCTGTGTCTGCCTTGAATTTCTACATGCTATAGAATGGATTTCTGGGATTCCAAAACCTCACTGTATGATAATAAGGTACTGTCTAATTTGGAAAGCAACTTACCCATGACTTTTTCTTTCTGATCTGAGTTCAGATTTTTCCATATTGACCTGCATTTTTGAGGTGGATTATGAATTTATTATTTGATTTTGATAGACTATTGGACTCTGTGACAGGGGAAAAGTTCTGAGGTATAAATGAAAAGTTTCTTTGCTAACAGGCTGTTACATGTGCTGTGGTACTAAATGTCAGTTATCCTTCAAAAATGGAAGTCAGGTGTTCAGTTCAGGTTGCCTGACCTCACATGATGGCAAAAAGTTTTCTAAATTTATCTTTTGTGCCAGAAATTGCATGCCTCCTTTGTGGATGGTTGTTTTTAAGACAACAAGTAAGGAGAACTTAATGAGGTGCCATATGTCAGGTGTGGAGTCAGATTAAAAACAAATAATTAAAATATATCCCTTCCTTATCAAAACAGATTGTGATATGTTTGTGGAAGGAAGCTGAATGTGACATATCAAGTTTTGACATTTTTTTGGGACAATCAGTCATACTTCAACAGTATCACATTTAAAAGTTGCAGTGCTATTCATATGAAATACAAGTTTCAAGCTATAACTAATTCATGTTTCCATAACTATTCTATACTGGCAATAAAATCAGAGCTGCACACTTCTGAGTGCCTGAAAGGCTGTAAAATTCTTCTAATTGTGTATTGGTTTAAGGCATGAAAGAGGATAACTCTGCTTTTGCAGGTAACTTACAATCCACTGAATGCAGGTGAGAGTATTAGTGTCACGGAATCACACCAAAATGGCTACACGCACACAAATAATGAACTCAAACAAGCTTTAATCTGCAACTGAAATGAAGCAGACAAAACTTCATTCACCAAAACAACATCCCACTGACATTCAACAAATACAGGTTCGTTATGCTGGTTGGGAATATTACCAGACATGGCTGAGTTAAGAATTCTTAAGTTTTGTCCAAACGATCCAAAATGTGCACGCACTCACTCACCAGAAAGGGAGGGCTCTCAATCTCGAGAAGTTACCTTAAGTGGCGTCCCAACTGAAGGGGAGAGTCCCCGACTGCAGACCCACTGCTCCGAGGAGGACCGACTCCAATGAGTCCTCCGACGGGGCCCCATTTAGACCCTGGTCGAATCTGATCTGTGGTCAATACGTGGTCGTGTCACCCCCTATTGGCTGAGGGCCCCAACTTTCCCGCCTTTGACCCCCACTGTGTGGAGCTGTGAGGGGGGAGGCAGTCCTGGTGCCACCATGGCCAGAAACTTTAGCACTGTCTTTTGTTGGGTTTTTCTCAGGTGTTTAGTAGGGTGGGTGCATCTGCCACAATTATACAAAGTATTTCTTGCAAAAAAATAAAATCCCTGTGTCAACTATCAGAAAATGACATGCAAAACCATCAGAAAATACATTTTTACAGCAAAATTTTTGACAGTGTACCATATATGGGCAAATTGCAGCTATGCTTTTAACATAAAATATCAGGAAGTACACACTCAGCTGGTAAATATTGAGTTTCTGCCTATTCCAAATGACCACAGAATCACAGAATATTAGGAGTTGGAAGGGACCTCGAAAGATCATCCAGTCCCAACTCCCCCTGCCAGAGCAGGGTCACCTAGACCAGGTCACACAAGAACATGTCCAGGAGAGTTTTGAATGTCTCCAGAGAAGGAGACTTCACAACCTCTCTGGGCAGCCTGTTCCAGTGCTCTGTCACCCTCACAGTAAAAAAG
>NW_010171982.1:717-933 GCF_000695765.1 Mesitornis unicolor | reverse complement strand
GGGGCCACGGCTCGGGTGTCCCAAAACTGTCCCCTCCCCCCCCCAAAACCCCAAACCTGGACCTTGACCCCTCCGTGGCCACCGCGGTCGATGGGAGCGGTGCCACCGCGGGATATGGGGACAGCGGGGACGGGTGAGGAAAGGACCCCCTGTGATTGAAAAATCCTTTGGGGGGAGAGCAGGGGTGGCCCCAAAGCGGGTCAGTGGTTGGTGTCT
>NW_010171982.1:0-253 GCF_000695765.1 Mesitornis unicolor | reverse complement strand
TATATAGGGGATTTGTTATATTTATATGTGGGATTTATTGTGTATATATATGGGATTTATTCTATTTATATATGGGATTTATTCTATTTATATGTGGGATTTATCATATTTATTTGTGGGATTTATCATATCTATATGCGGGATTTATTATATATATGTGGGATTTACCATATTTATATGTAGGATTTATTGTGTATATATATGGGATTTATAATATTTATATATGGGATTTATTCTATTTATATGTGGGATT
>NW_010171981.1:0-785 GCF_000695765.1 Mesitornis unicolor | reverse complement strand
ATTAAAAGAAATCTCAAATTTGGCCCCCAAAACCCTTTTGCTGCCTTCCAAAAACCTCCCCCCCTCCCTTTACGCTTCACCAAGCGCCTCCGCTCTCGGCGGGGGGCCGCTCATTTAACCCAGGCATAAAGAACAAAATGAAATAAAATGAAAATTTAAATTACTGGCGCCCTTAACATCTCCCATCCATTAAAAATCGCACTCCAAAAAGCCCCATTTTTGCCCGTATCTTTTTAAACAGCTCCGCGGCTTCGATGCTCTGCATCTGTCGCCCTCCGAAGAGGAGACGAGATAGGGAAGAGGATTTTGGGGAGGATGTGCAGGCTTTTACAGTCCCCCATGAAATATTTAGCGGGGGAAGGCCGTCAAAACAGGAACGTGTTATTAATTTGACAATAAGAGAGTATAATCCTGAGGACGACGCTTTTAAAACCCAGGGCTGTCTGGTTTCGTTAGGCTGAGGACTCGTCTACACTCGCGGATTAATTTGGATTAAGAGCGAGGGGCTGAGTTTAAGGAATTTGACTGTCCAAAAATGGGGTTGTCTGGAAAAAAAACAACCAAAAAAAACCCAAAAAAACCCCAAAAAACCCCAACCCTGAGGTCTTACCTGGTCCATCCTGTGCTGGTGGGCTTGGGGAAACATCTGCCATGATGGGGCTGCAAGCCTTGAGTTGTGCCCGTTGGTGGAAAATCAATGGGATTTACAAGGATATATGAATAAAAATATGGATATATAAGAAATTGAATATATGAAAATAGGAATAAATCCATATATATATGTA
>NW_010171980.1:0-1479 GCF_000695765.1 Mesitornis unicolor | reverse complement strand
AGCACCCGCGGGTACATCCCATCTGGACCCAAAGATGTGTGAACTTTCCTATTTATAAATATTTTTGATATTCCATTGGCAAATGAAAGAGACCACCCAAAAAAGTAGGTCATCCTATTAACACATTATAGTTTTACACATTGGTAGAATATTAGCTTGAATCTGTATTACATGAACTACTGTCAGTCTTGTTATAATAGTTCTTTTGTATCCTTACCACTAGGCTTTCTTAATATAATTTATGTGGAAATAGTTTAAACAGATAATAGTCACTCTTCTCAACCAGACAGGTAGGCATGAACATTTCTACTTTTTGCTTAGTAACATTTAGAAAAAATTATCAGTGCTGGTCAGGACTTTATTACTAGAAAGGAAAGATTACTTTTTTGAAATGAAAGAAACAAGAATTTGACAAAGGTTGTAATAAGGTTATCAGATATTTCTTTCAGTAAAATTTTCAGGGTTTAAAGTTCTCACAGGTTTACAGCTGAGGATGACTGTGTCAAGCATTATAATCTACACCCCTCCAAAGAAGGGCAATGAAGCTGATGGAGGGTCTGGAGAACAAGTCTTTTGAGGGGCAGCTGAGGGAACTGTAGGAGAGGAGGATGAAAGGAGACCTTATCACTGTCTACAACTATCTGAAATGAAGTTGTTGTGAAGTGAGTGAGAGGAAATGGCCTCAGGCTGTACCAGGGGAGGGTCATGGGGTATTAGGAAAAAATTCTTTACTAAAAGAGTAATCAAGCATTGGAACAGGTTGCCCAGGGAAGTGGTAGAGTCACCAGCCCTGGAGGTACTCAAAAAATGTGTAGATATGGCACTTCAGGACATGGTTTAGTGGTTATGGTGGTGTAGGATTAACAATTGGACTTGATGAACTTAGAGATCTTTTCCAATTTAATGACTCTATGATTCTATGATTTGCATTTTTCATAAAAGACTCCACACCTTCTCAGACTAGAACCTTTCTGTATTTACTCATGTCTTTTACACGTCAAGATTACATATGTCCAGTGCATTCTTTATGGACTTGCATTAGTTACAAAGGATTTGTGTGCCTTTCAGCATGAATTCTATATAACATGTCTATATAATTAAAATCCAGAAAGCAATCCAACAAACAGGGAAATCTGGGAAAGTTAAAAGTGTCTGAAATCAAGTTTATTCAGGGAATTCAACAATTCACTGTACTCCTCCAGGTCCCAGCTTAAAATTCCCATATAGAGTATTGGCTACATAGAGGGACTCATTTATGAAAACAAAAAAAAACCCACAAAGCAAACAAAACAAAAAACAAAACCAAAACCAAAAACAAACAAACAAAAAAACCAAACCAAAAAATAAACACCAAAAAAAGCCAAAAAAACTCAAACTCCAATCCCACAAAACTTACTATTTCCTAATAAGAAAATATTCTACAAAGCTGATATTAATTTTCTGATGGAACCTGTATTGGGTTTTTCTGTGAGGGGTTTT
>NW_010171979.1:1779-2077 GCF_000695765.1 Mesitornis unicolor | reverse complement strand
CCCCCCACCCCCACCTCTCACCCAGCGCCTGTCGCCTCTGTGGCCACGTTTTGGGGCCCCCCAGGGCCAGGAGGGGTTGCAGGGCCCCCCAGGATTTGGCCCGCCTGGGGCTGCAGCTGCTCCTCCCTTGACACCACTGCTGGGGGTGGGGGGAGGAAGTCACAAGTTCAGAGGTCAAAGGTCAAAGGGTCAAATGCCTGGGGTCAAGGGTCAAAGGTCATGGTCAGGGGTCAAAGATCAAAGTCGAGGTAAAAGGTCAAGAGCCAAAGGTCAAACGCCAAGAGCCAAAGGTCAAAGG
>NW_010171979.1:486-1753 GCF_000695765.1 Mesitornis unicolor | reverse complement strand
GGTCAAAGGTCAAGAGGTCAAAAGATCAGGGAAATTGGGGTCCTGTGGTGGTTTGTGGTGATTTGGGGGTATTTTTGTGTGATTTGGGGGGGTGTACAGGGGTATTTGGGGTTTTTTGTGGTAATTTTGGAGAATTTAGGGGTTTTTAAGGCAGGTCTAGTGGTATTTTGAGAAGATTTTGGGGAAATTAGGGGGTGTTTTGGGTCATTTTGAATAATTTTGGGGGCTTTTGGGGTGATTTGTGGGTTTATGGGGGGTCTAGGGGTATTTTGGGGTGATTTTGGGGATGTTCAGGTGGGTTTTGGGGTGTTTTAGGGGTGTGCGGGGGGTTTGGAGGTTTTTGGGGGTGTTTTGGGGTGTTTTGGGGGTGTACAGGGAGATTGGGGGTATGTTGGGGTGATTTGGGGGGTTTAGGGGTCTTTTGGGAGCGTTTTGAGGAATTTTGGGTCATTTTGGGCAGTTTACGGGAGTTGTTCAGGCGGTTTGGGGGTGATTTTGGGTGTGTACAGGGAGGTTTTAGGATATTTTGTGGGTGTACAGGAGGGGTTTGGGGTGTTTTTTTGTTGTTTTTGGGGTTCTTCTGTTGGTTTTGGGGGTTCTAGGGGTGATTTGAGGGGGTTTTTAGGGTATTTTCGGTACTTTAGGGGGAGTTGGGATGTTTTTGTTGGTTTTGGAGTGTTTAGGGTTTTTTTGGGGTGTTTCTGTTGGTTTTGAGGTGGTTTTGAGGGGTTTTGGGGTGGTTTGGGGTGGTTTTAGGATATTTTTGGTGCTTTTGGGGGTATTTGGGGTGGTTTCTGTTGTTTTTGGGGTTTTTTTGTTGTTTTGGGGGTGTTTCGTGGTTTCTGGGGAGTTTTGGGTTTTTTTAGGATTGTTTCTCTTGGTTTTGGGGGGTTTTGGGGGGGTTTTGTTGGTTTTGGGTTGGTTTGGGTTTTTTTCTGTGGTGTTTTTGTTGTTTCTGGGGTATTTTTGTTGTTTTGAGGGTACTTTTGTTGGTTTTGAGGTGGTTTTGGGGGTATTTTGGGTGGGTTTTGTTGTTTTGGGAGTATTTTTGTTGGGTTTGGGGTGTTTTTGTTGGTTTTGGGGTGTTTTTGTGGTTTCTGGGGTGTTTTGGGGGGTTTCTGACAACCCTCCCCCCCATGCCCCTTCCCCTGGTTTTTGAGGTCGTTTTTAGGGTATTTGGGGTGGTTTTGGGGGTATTTGGGGTGGTTTTTTGTTGTTTTTTGGTTCTTCTGTAGGTTTTGGGGGTTCTAGGGGTGATTTGAGGGGG
>NW_010171979.1:0-421 GCF_000695765.1 Mesitornis unicolor | reverse complement strand
GGGGTGGTTTATGTTGGTTTTGGGGTGTTTTTGTTGTGTTAGGGGCGGTTTTGGGGTTTGTTGGGGGCATTTTTGTTGTTTCTGGGGTGTTTTGGGAGATTTTTGTTGGTTTGGGGTTTTTTGGGTACTTTTTGTTGTTTTGGGGGCATTTTGGGTGGTTGTGGGGCTATTGTGGTGGTTTTAGTGGTGGTGTTGGGTTTTGTTGGGGTGTTTCTGTTGTTTTGGGGGTGTTTGGGGGGTTTTTTGGGTGTTTTTGTGGTTTTTGGGGTGGTTTGGGGGTTTTTTGGGGGGGCATTTTTGTGGGTTTTGGGGTGTTTAGGGGGGTTCCTGATGCCCTTTCCCCACCATGCCTCTTCCCCAGGGTTTTGGGGTTGGTTTGGGGGTATTTGGGGGGAAATTTTGGGGTGCTTTTGTGGTTTCT
>NW_010171978.1:354-589 GCF_000695765.1 Mesitornis unicolor | reverse complement strand
GGCGGGAGGGTACGGGGGTAGTTAAAGAAACAGCATAGTTAATATTTCCACATCAGGAAGTTACTGTAATAGCCCAGGGGGCAAAAGACTTAACTTAATCTCCTAAATAGTGAGGAACTCATGGCGTCTCTGTTATAGGTTGGAGTTCCCACGTGGTTTTAACTCCTGTATAAAAGTTTCAGTAGAAAGTGCCACAATGTCGTGATTTTGCAGGGGGGGGAAATTAGCAGGAGGC
>NW_010171978.1:0-220 GCF_000695765.1 Mesitornis unicolor | reverse complement strand
AAAGATCATAAAGCCGCAGAGAGAGAGGGAGACAGATTAAGCGGAGCAGCAGCAGCAACAACAACAAAAAAATCACACTTAAAATAATAATAACAATAATAATAATAAAATCCAAACCACCAACAAGGGAGATATTGTTTAAAAAGAGCGAGCGAGGGAGCGAGCTGAAGAGCTGGTCTGACTGAGCGGATCCGTGCAGCTTCTGCGATCGCCGGGATCG
>NW_010171977.1:9398-22664 GCF_000695765.1 Mesitornis unicolor | reverse complement strand
GGGGGCAGGGGTGGCCCCAGCCAGCGCCAAGGGGCCGGGGAGCCCGGCTTTGGTACGCAAAGCACCACGGAACTGGGGCACACCCATCACCCATCACTGGGTGCTTTCAGTCGGTGTCTTATTTCAAACTCAACAGCCAAAACCTCCAAGTTGCCATTTTCACTCTGCAGAAAATAGCAGGACACAACTTTCTTGGCATTGCTAACTTGTGTGTGCCCTTTCATGCGTGGTTTTTTTTTCTCTCAACCCCCTTGTGCTGAAATATGGAAAGGAAGGTCCGTGATCCCCGAGCCAACTTTGAGCAATCCATACGTGTGCTGAAGCACGCTAAAGAGGTCCAGCCCGGCATCATTTCAAAAACCTCCATTATGCTGGGGCTAGGCGAGACAGATGAACAAGTATATTCCACAATGAAAAGTAAGTTGGGGTTCAAATAGGTGCCAGAATTAACAGGTATGAATTTTATTACTGTGTTGTAAAACAGTTGGAAGCATCTTTGTCTATACATGCAAAGCAGTTTGCCAGTGCAAGAAATGTTTTCTATGTTTTTATGGGGAAAAAAAAAGTTTGGTTAAAAAAGATTAAACTTCAGAAAGATTTTGTCTTCATATGGCTTTCAGATGCAATTTGACAGGTAGATCCAGCTCATGTTGATTTCAATGAAAATTACAACTCTTTGTGTGACTATTGACCTGGCTGTTTAAAATATATTATTTCAGCTTACTTAGATGGAAAAAAAAGTTATTATCCTTGGAGTTGTAGGATGTTCTTACATTTTCATGTAAATGTATTTTTAAAAGGAGAAAATTTCACAGTGGTAAGTGAATGCAATGTGCTCTTAAGAAGAAATTTGTAAATCTTGTGGCATTTCTCCCACATCCTGAAACAGTGTGTACCTGGTACTTTATTTTGTGTACAACCCATATTAAGAATGCAGTGATGTTGTCCAGTTTTTCTGCAGCTGTCCCACAATCTGGACCATAAAGCTATGGTTCCTGCTTTTCCCATTCTTCCTGCCTGGCATTTCCTCACCACAAGACTATGAATTTTCAGATTTAGTGCTGTTTGTTTTCAGGCCACTTTCATGAATGTATTTGGAGATAAACTGTTATGGACCACATTCATTTAGTTACTCTAATTTTGTTCCCCTTCCATCCTCAGGGTACAAGTTAAAAACACATAAATGCGCTGATATTGAACCAGTTTCTTTACAGAACCATTATCAATCTAAACAGAGATCCCAGGTAACAGTGAGTGTAATGCTGTAGTCAAAACATCGTCTTTTCTTTCTATTAGATGTGGGGCAATCAGCCCAAGTAGCCAGAAAACAGGTGATGTTCATGTAAAATCTGGTTCCTCAGCCATCCCTTTGTTCAGAATACCCCAGCAGCTGCAGTGAACTTAATTCTTCAGGCTTGCTGGCTGTCAGGTGTCTGGATTTCCCTCTGCAAGTAGACTATCTGAACTCACATGCTATATTGATACTGGTATATACTAAAATTTTAGCAAAGTTGATGAGATTCTGCAGGTATCAAAGCTAACACATCTTAAGAGAAGTGCCAACTGTATGTGCTTGCAGCCGTTTTTTTTGTCAAATGAAGGCTTTGACCCGATACACAATGACAGGCAGTAAGGTACAAAAGAAGAGCATGTCACCTCTGCAGCGAGACACGTGACTGCCGCGAGCGCAGCGGTGTTCTCTCCAGCTCTGAATTGGACAGCTCAGGTCTTGCAGCGGCATGGAGCTCAGTGAGGTCTGTGGCTGCTGCTCGTGGAGGCTGCAAATTTCCTCTGCAGGGCAGCATAATGCAGCCCCTGCAGGGAGCTGCAGAGCGACCTTTGTTCAGGCTTGGAGCTGACAATCCTTTGGGATCTTTCTGCCACTAACAGGGAATTTTGTTTTTACAGTATTGCGGGAAGCGGATGTAGATTGTTTGACCCTAGGACAGTACATGCAACCAACAAAACGTCACCTAAAGGTAAAAATACCTTCAATTTATGGGCAGTGTTATGGTCTGTACCTTGCACCGCCAAGTTTCCTCTTTCTAAATGGAAGCTTGATATGCATCCTTACCTTAACTGCAGATGTTAGGAAAAAATTCCTTCCTTGCTTAACCTGATCTTCATCTGTTACAGACTCTTCACTAAAAATTACCTCGGCCATCTAATCCCTTCCATCCTCTGCAGAGCTCCCGTTGCTGCTTTCTGCTATTAGCTGGCGAGACAGCTGGAGCTTTTTCTGGAAAACAAGTGTCTCACTGTATGTCTCAAACACAGTGGTGCAAGCCAGCTCCCCTTCAGTGTCTCACAGGCTCTCCCTTAACAGTGCCACTTCACCTGGAAAAACTACTGTTTTCTCCTATAATCTCTCCAGAGCTCGAGTCTCTGTTCTGTCACTGTGTTCCACTGAAATAACTGTTACTGAAGGGATCTATAGGACTATTCTATTTTTTTTTTTTACTACCTTGGACAAAAACAGAGCTTGCTTGAAAGGACCATTCAAAAACAGAGTGAAAAAATTATAAAGCAACTAGAAATTAAATTCTAAACTTTTCAGCTAAATATGAAAGCCAAATAAAATGCATTCTTTTGGTAGAAAGCAGGAAATTCAGTTAGTGACTTGACTGCTGAAAGTTTTGGAGTGCAAAATGTTGCATTTATGATATAACTGTTTCATTTCACTACATGCTAGCTATAGCCATTTCCTTTGCATTAATACCTGGTCAAAATGGATTCTCTTCACTCAGGTTGAGGAGTATATAACTCCCAAAAAATTTAAGTACTGGGAAAAAGTAGGAAATGATCTTGGATTCCACTACACCGCAAGCGGGCCTTTAGTGCGCTCCTCCTATAAAGCAGGTAAATTACTGAAAAGCATTAGATTCTTTGACACATAACATTTTATTATGTAAAGTTAAAGTGGTGAAATAATATGGAACAAAGCTCACCTTAACTCAAGGATACCTCATATAGTCATCTTTTTTTTTTAATTTACACTTACAATCTTTCATAGGTCATCTAAATGCATCAGTATGACAGTAATTGGTATTTGTACAATTGCTGTGCTGCTGAGCTAATTCTTTTGTGTACAAACTAGGTTTGGCAATAGGATAGAGGTACCATATTTGCAAATTTTCCTTTATGTTCTTGGCTGATTCAGGGTTTAATGGGCCCTTTGATGTTTGTGATGTAACTTTTTTGCTTTAGGCAGAATGTCTTTACAGTGCCTTAGAAATAATTGGACACACTTGTGTCAGTGCTTTTTCTGACAGAGTACTGGGTATCAAGAAGCAGCTGATATTAATGGAGCTGCTGTGTAGGTCCAACATCCTGTTTTTTCCTAAGGAGAGAGCAGAGAAGACCCATCTGGGGGCACCTTGCTTCTCAGTGTTTTAATGCCAGCTCAAATGAGATTTATAGCAGGTTTCACTGTAGGTTGCTGATACTTTATGAAACAGGAATTAATTTTTAATTAAATCAATACACCTTTGCTTGTTGGAAAGCACAGAGAAGCAGAGCTATTTGATAAAATTTGGCATGAGGAAAATCAGGATTTCGGGGTGGAAGGCTTGTTTGTTGGGTTATAGGTTTTGGTTGGGTTGGGTTTTTTCCATCCCTGCTGTACGTACGGTTGTATAGAACTGAAATACTATAAAATATTGGCAAGAATGATTGTCTTGTAGGATAGAGTACTTGCATTAAGTGTGTATTGTTTTGCTTTATTTCATTGAAATACCTACAAATAATCTTGGTGCTTTTTTGCCTTTTAATTAGGTGAATTCTTCTTGAAGAACTTAGTAGAAAAAAGAAAGACAAAAGCCATCTGAACATGAGAGTGAACCTATTTAAAGCAGCCAGTTTTAAGGATCCTTTTTTCAGCGCATAATTATACTCAGTTCCAGAAATGCAGAAGACCAGATGGTGGATGTATGAATAAACTTACTATCTTTCCAGAACACTTTTCTCTCACCAAAACGCTTCATGTTATTTTACCTCATTCCTCCTGCAAGGCTACAACTACACGGTACTTCTGCAGTTCAGCAAAAAGTCAGAAGATAGAACTGATTTTGAAAGAGTGATGGAACTGAGGTGGAAAAAATGTAAGCTGGAAAAAAAGAGGACAGATTTAAGTAACCAGCTTTGATATTACCACCAGTACTGCTGCAGTTAATACTTGTGAAGATGTTAATACTAATTTGAAAGGTACTGATATTTTGGTATATCTTACCATTATGTAACACAGGCTTGCAGGGGCTCTGGGAACTAGAGGAGTTTTAAAGAAAGGCTGTGTACATGACAAAGGACCAGATTAGGGCTATATTGAACCACACCAGAGAAAGTATTGGTAATAGTCCTTCAAGAAACGGTATATCTTATCTGTATCTTAAGAAAATGAACTATACCATTCTGATAGCTAATGCTTTTCAGGTGCTTGCATGTCTCAAAGTGTGGACCTTGGTAAACACAAGGTATCACCTTGAAGAAAACAAGAACTCTTTGTGGCAAGACAATTAACTTTGTGTAGATACCATATGGAAAATCAGAGCCACCCCTACTTTACGCATGTGACTGTAACAAACCCCACTGAGATGCACATGTGCTTCTTCAGTATTTGGTATGCAGAACTGCTATTCTGTAATGTGCTTCTGCTCCATAGGTATTGTCTTACCATTAAAGGAAAGTCTGAGGGTGTGGTGGTTGTGTTTGATTGGTCTGGTTCCATGCCCCCTTGAGAGCTGGTCTGGCTGTTAAACTTGAATGCAGAGAAATGGACTCTATCATGGATGAAATGTGAAATCTGTTAACACTGAGGCCTGTGATGCACAATTGACACTTTACAAAATGAAGTACAGTGATATTAAAACACTATGAAGACAAACAACCTTAGGCTAGAAGGAATGTACCAATTAAACAGAGTAGTGGAAGTGTGAATTAGGGGAAGAGAAACATGAGCCCTGAGAAACAGAGGGGTAGAACAGAGAAACAGAAGTCTTAATTAGCTGTACTTTGTAAAGGCAGAAAGGCAAGGCTGCTTTTTTCTTTTTTAATTAAAAAAGTATTAATAATAAAATTTTAAAAAAAGTCTGACCACTAGTCTTGGAAATATCATGCCCTGCTTCAGCTGAAGTACAGTGAATGGCAAAGCAGTGGAAGGTTATCCACTCTGGTAAGGAAATTCAACACACCCTCCAGAGCAGCAGGCAGGAAAAGAAGTGCAACATGAACTCCAGGATACCCACACACCTTTGACAGCTGCCAGCCTCTCTTAGAAGACCTATTACAAATAATGGGTTTGACTTGCCTCCAGAGCAGATCTGTTAAATTTTGCTCTGAAAGAGCGGTAACTTGGCAAAAGCTACAGTTTCATGGTGTTTTTCAACACCAGAAATACAGAAAAATGAATTCTGATCCATACAACTATTACCAAACTGAAACAGGAGGACATGGCGCAGTAATTATCCATGGCTTCTCCACAGAGGAAATAATGCTTCTGGAAACACAGTCCAGTGTTATTTCATGTTAGAATTATCCTACAAATTGCTGCTGGGTGGTTCAGAAGATGATCTCAGGCTGTTACACAACTGTCCACCAGCTGGTACCAAGTTTCAGAAGCTACGCAAGTTATTTTCTAACTGCATGTTTAGCTGTGGTTTCTAAGGAAAGCAGTCACATTTTGACTTCATAGATTGGAGGGGTGTTTTGTTTTGTTTTTAGAAGTGTTTGAGGATAAGACCTAATGTAATTTTCCCTGTTAAGCAATCCTGCTTTTACAACAATCTTCCTTCCCTATTGCCCACTCAGTTTTTCCATAACTGTAAGCTAAAGCACCAAACTCTCACAGAACTAGTTGCAAATTCAGCACAGGTTTCATGACTATCTCAAGTTTTGTTTCTGGTGAAGTTTCAAGTTTAGTGACATTTTATTTTTGTATGTCAATCACTCCATTCTGTCAGTTTGTTTCACAAAGCAGCCATAAAATATTTTAAGAAACATTAATCTTCCTTGCAATCAGGAAAACATCAAACTGAGTTTTCAGAATAAGATTTTAAGTTGACACAGACACTTTAAAAGAATGAACAAGCTTTTTTAGCATGATTACATCAATCCGCTACTCTGTGTGAAGCTTAATTAAATGTTTGTAGTTGACTAGAGAAACACTGCATCTTGCAGTGACTTCAAATCTTTAGGCTAAACCAACAAAGCCAGAATGTTCATTTAGGAAGAATTGTTTAATTTTTTTCTTACTTGATCAACAATTAATACTGGTGTCCCCTTCATTTAAAAAAGTCAACAAGTCAATTTACTGCAGATGTTCAAATTGCAATTGAATTCTCAGCTTGGAATAGAAAAAGCAAGTAATGAAAAACTGACTCCAGTATTCTTAAATCAGATAACCCATTACACTTTCTGCATTGTTTTACAATTAATTTCAAACTTGAGCTGTTGTGTAAGATTATGGCACCATTATAAATTCCAGATCAATACAAGAACTCCAAGTGATAGAAGTGTAAACTTGTTGGCCAGTACAAAAAAATCTCACTGCTAACTGCTCCTATATAGTAACTAGTCTTGGTCAAAAATATGTTTGTTCCAGTCACCTGCAATATTCTTGGCTATCACATGCCAAGTTTTAGCAGCACAAAGGGTTGTACACACATACAGAGAAGAAAAAACAGTACATCTTGCCTCGTGTTCACAATTTGTCTATGAACATCTTGGGTAAGATGTATCATACTATTCATAGGTTTTTATTAAAGCTGGATTTGCTTGATCTGTTGTATTTGCGTTTTTGTAGTGAAAAGCAGTGTCACTGTGGGATTGCACTTTATTAAGAACTCCATAAAAAATTTCAGAGCACAGGAGTCCATTACTTCTATTACACAATTTCATCAAGAACTACATGCTGCAAGATCCTACAGACAAAGACTCAACAGCATTAAAACCCATCTCTTACACACACTACTCAGGCCTTCAAAGCAGGATTGCAAGTAATTCCCAATTCTCATTTCCCTGGCAATTGTACTCTAAAGATGATGGCTTAAGATTCACAGTGCTGCAAAAAGCTTCCAAAGCTCACTCTTTTGGCCTGTGGAAAGGTTAACTTGCATGTATGCAAGGTAAGTATTGCAGCATCCTGAAGGCATAGTCCACCAGCTGTTCAGACTGGATTCATCCCATAGTTCATGTCCTGCTAAAATAATGCAGCCACCAGGAAACTAAATAAGCTCTTCAAGAAAGCATAGGAAGTGTCAGTACCAGTTTTACCCCTTGTTGCTCTTCAGAAAGGATCTGCCACTCCCCCTTTCCTAAGAAAGGGGAGTTAGAGTGATCTCCCTATAGTGAGCTTTCCCATTCTTTATTACCTTCATGATTAAGCCACAAGTCACTATCCAGGCTTTGACTAAATCTGCAGGAGAAACAGGGTAGGAATAGTGTTATAACACCTAGTTCCTCCATCTCCTTGGGATGGCATGTGAAAAGCCACTGGAAGCCTCAGGAACACTGCTGATCAGTCTTACAGAAGCAAGACTTCACACAAGAGTTCAATGGTTCATCTGTCTACTTGAAACTGATGAGGACAGGTTCCATACAGAGGCACTGCTATTACAGCTGTGCTCAAGTTTCTGAAAAGCATCCTTATTTTCTGAAGTCTCTACTCACCCTTCTTGTTCAGATGAGCCCTGAGGCAGTGCTGTGCTACCTTGAACATAGTTCAGGACAAGAGATCCTTCAAGCATACTTGTCAGTACCCTCTTAATGCCCAAGAAGAAAAGGCCAGGTGCTATGGGGGCAGAGGTATCAAGAGAAAGCCTACCTGCAAAGATAGGGTGATCTACCAGTTGGATCACAATAGCAGAACTGTAGCACAGGGCTGTCCCTGCTCTGCAAGTATACAAAAGCAGCGCTAGTGAATTGGGAGGAGATGGCTTGATGAAAGAGGACAGCTTGGTTTTATGCCTCTAATTCCCACTCACTTTGAGGGGCTTCTGATGTGCTCCTCACAGAAGAATCTTACGATAAGACAAAGAGCCTGAGGCATATTTGCCAAAGTGCTGAGTGACTGCTGCATAAAGACCCCGATGTGGAAGCCATTAACATGCAGAATCTGAAAGCATCTGGTTCAAGAATACAGCCATTTCAGTTAGATAACACTGTCTTCTATCATCTACCCAAGTTGTTATGTAAGTTCCTTAAATTTTCAAATATCTGTCCTAAAGCTTAAATTGTATCTACATTTCTGTGGGTAAATAGTTATAATAGCACTCATTACCGAGACAATACTGATCTTACGCTCTGTTTAACTATTGACACAGCACACCCGTTGAATAAATTCAGAAGGTATTATGTCACTAGTTACAGGATAATTCTCTAACATCCCAACGCTATCATCATTCAATTAAGACATCTATACTTTCTAATCTGAAACCTGTTCATGGTCCTCCCCCTCCATTTCACAACCCCATGCAACAAGCCAAACACAAACTGTTATCTCAAAGATTTTAATAGCACTGGCCAATGGAGAATAATAAAAACAAGTAGAAATAAAGTAAAGGCAAAAATATCAAGATAACATAGGAAGTATTCCTTCCTGCTAATTAAATGAGGTAGCAAGCTGACTAAAGTTATGGGGCTAAAATTTTTATAATTTCTTAACAACAGAGAATAATTTTTGCAGATTCATTAAGAACGCTGCTTTCAGCGTTTCTGTAAGCAAAAAGAAAGAAAAAAAACAACCATTAGGTAGCTTTGAAGCCAATATTTGCTTTCTACTTGGACTGACACCAAATTAAGGTAATTCTGCTTAACTTCAGTGTTCAAACAAGGAGAATCCTCCTCAGCTGAAGATGGGTGGTATTGCTGTGACTTAGGAAAAAATTGCCCCATTAATCTCATTAGATCCGTAATTGATGTGGCTGCACATGGAATGTAGGCAAGATGACCGAAGAATCAAAAGTGAAGATCTGCCAGTGGATTAGTTGATAGCTGCTGGTCCACTGTCATTAGTTACATGATAGATGCCTGCAGAACTATCTGGCCTCCCAGCAGATGCCATTTTGACTGCATCAGTGCCCATGGATCCCAACCAGGATTGGGGCATTATTTTTGCAGTCAGCTCTATTTCAGGGCTCAACCCAAATCCTGCTAAATTCACCTAAAACTTCTGACTTCAATGCCAGTTAGAGCAAGCATTTAACTGGGTAAAGAATTACCCCCAAAGAAAATGAGGAATCAGTGAGACCAAAATTCCTGATCATTGTCCATAACTGGACCAAAGTAAAAAGATGTTCTGTTTCTTTTGTTTTTGTATCCCTTGGAACATTTAAAGTGCTGTTTAGGAAGATTTCTAGAAGCAGAAGTCTGCAGTTTGAAGGTAACTTTTCCACTTAAAAGATGATTCATTATTAAAAACAGGTTTCTACCATCTTCAGTAACAAAAAAAATTGCTATAAAAATAGATCTGAAAATTGAATTCACGTGTACTAGGTACCATTGCTAGTGTAAAACTTCAGTTTATGAAAAATATCTTTCCTTAAAAAAAACACAAAACAAAACATAGGCTTACAGGAAGGTCCACAGAATTTCTTCAGTACCTATTAAACATTATACTCTAGGCTTTTTGACAGGTGGGTCCTGCAGGCTGAACTTGGGGATTTCACATGAAGAAGCAAAAGGAATTCTTTTGGCTGACACCTTCTTCCCAATTGTTTCAATCTGAAAGAGAAAACACATTTTGGAAGTGAGTGTGGCAGGATGACAGAGTCATGTCAGCCGATGAGGAATCTACAAACTAAATTCAGGACCATGACTACATTTCATGTACACCAGAATAATAGAAGCCATAAAGCACAGTGTGCCCAAGCAGTTTCTCAGACTGGAGTTGTAAAGAGTTTAAAAACATCCTTTCACAGGTGCCTGCTTTGCCTAATTAAAGTTGCATCTTGCTAATTTGAACATTCATGTGCCGCAGCTTCCATAAGACTATCAGTACAAATATCAAAGTGTTTCTGGGTATTCAAAAAGTGTGGGTTTGGCCTTCTTTGTCTTAAGATTGATGTCCAGTAGAGCTTTTTCTGCTCCTCAGTGCAGTAGGATGTTTTTGAAACAGATTCTGAAAGGCTACATTCAGCCAACTCTATAGAAAAGAAAGTATGTAACAGAGCTGACACATGCAAGGCAGGTACTGCCAAACTCCGCGTGAGAGAGGTTCCTGTAATTTTTAGGTCAGATAAATGTAAATCACTAAGGACATAACTTGTAGAGGACAAAATACCAGTAGAAAAACAGTTCAGATGCCCAGAAAGCAAGGAGAGTTGTAGCTTTCCTCTTAAGTAGTACAGGTAAGATGCAAAACACCAAAAGGCAGAATACTTAAACTATCTTAAGTAATAAATTTATCAGAAGTTTAATGAATATATTCTAGACATACATCTGAACTGACTGTTCAAAGAACTCTTTTCAGAGTGTGCTGATATAGCTGACATAAGTATTGGCTACATGTACCATATTTGCCCATAACAGCTTCAACTGACTGGTTACAGCGATTTCTACAAGCCTGTTTACAGTGTAATAATCACAAGTAGTTTAAGCAGGGGAAAAATAGCAAGAGATAAAAGTCTATGGCCATTATGCAAGTAATCATGGTACTCGGGAGTACACAGAATGAAATAACCAAAACATGCATCTGATCTGGCTTGTAGATTTTGTTCCAATTGTGCCAGGCTGAGATGCTTTATCATCAGGATATTCAGGTGATTTTAGTATTCTGTCTATGCTAAAAGTGCATCAAGGCACTCTTACAGCGCTGAATCCTGATGGCATAGGCTGATGTAGCTTGGATTTTAACAAAGATCTACAAGAACAGGAAGGTACTGGAAGAAGAGAGCATTAGAGAAAAGACTTAAGTACAGATGGTTTTAGATTTAAATCATCATCTGAAGAGGTTTTCCCCCCTTGCTACTCAGTCATTGCAGAGCAAAACCAAGAGGGAACAGAGAGCAGAAGACAAGAAACATAAGCAGCAGCATCACCCAGCCAATTACCTGGAAGCCAATGACTTGTAGCTCATTGTGAAGATCATCTAGGACTCTCCTGCCATCAAAGATAAATGCAGGCTTCAGCATCTTCTTATGAATATGTTCATAATCCAAGTCCTGTAAAGGGCAATTAAAGCAGACAGAATAGACAAATTAAAAAAACCCACAAACAGAGGGGGCTGTTATGCTAAAGTTCAATTTGACAATAACATTTTTACCTTAAACATGTCCCATTCTGTGCAAATTACGAGGGCATGAGCTCCATCACAGGCTTCATAGGGATCTTTACTTACAGTGACTAACCGAGACACTGTAACAAAAGGAAAACACAGTTTTATTATGCACATGTCTTCAACATCATTCTAGTGCACTGGCAAACTAGTCTCCTTCCTTGTCCTACTCAAACAAGGAGAGTTTCAGGTCACTCACCTGGAGATGTTTTCTGGCAAGACATTTGTCACCTTGATTTCACTTATTTACATGAAAGCAGCTTGTAACTGACATCTGAATAGAGTCAGGGCACTGAAGTATTTCAAGTTAAGCATTCAAATTTGATTTTAACAGTCAAGAGCATCTCTAGAATTAGAGGTTGCTAGGGAGTGTTCAAATGCCAACTCTGACAAAGTTCATTGTCTGTACAACAGCAGCACATCAGAGCTCCTGTTTAACACTCCATTCACACTAAAGAAGATAAATGTCTCACTAGGGGCTGCCTTCATCCATTGAGTGCCCAAGCAGCTGCCTAAAGGCAACCCTCACATTCCACTCTAATCCAAGGGCATGTCAAATAATGTACAACCTTCACTCTTCCTCACAGCTCATTCCTTCATTCTCTTCACTTCTAGAAGTCTAACCTATCCTTCTCCCCCATCCATCATCTCCATGCTCCCCTCTCCCCAAAAAGGAAAGAAAACAAAAATCCCAAGTACCCCATGCTCCTTCTCCAATAAATTTCTAGTCACAGATGATTACTTTAAAGTCTTCTTGAATTTAAGGGAACTGATGAATTTGGAAGTGATATGGGGAAGGGAAGAATGCTCTACAGTGTATTAGAGAATTATTTATTTATTTCTACTTTAGATAGGGAAGCAAGAACTAAGGCAATATAGGACTAGTCTCTCCTACTTCTGGACATTCTTCTTTCTCTTCCTTCCAATTGTGCAGAAAAAAATTCTTTGCATGTATTCCAATTAATACTTATCAAAATAAAATACACAATAGTACAGAATTAGCATTCATCTATAAAAGCTATGGGGAAAGAGGGGAGAGCTACAGTAATCCTATGAGCTATGACAGTCCTCCAATAAGTGTAACCAACAGCTCATCATTGCCATGGTAAATGTGAAAGTGAATTTATAGTGTTTAAACAGACTTCGTGTATTTAGAGTGCAGGGGAGGGAGGGAAGGAAAGAAATAAGCTTTACATGAGCATTCTTACCTTGGTTATCTTCTGAGACACCTGGATGTGAGAGATCCAAGATAATTTGTTCCTTAGGTACTTTAGGATCATAGATATGTAGCTTTGCTCCTTCGTCCATTAAATACTTGCTGATGTAGATACTGGATGACTCTCTAGGGAAGTGAACGAATCAGTTAAAGAACCAGATGGCACGTTATAAGTGATGAAAGTCTTCAAGTATAATGACATGCAATGCCAGAGCTTTTATACCAGTTATACACTAAACACCTTAGTGGTAATTCATGCCAGCACCAAACTTGAAATCTTCAGGGACACCAAGGACAGTAATATGAAAACCAAGTTTACCTCTCTTTTGCTGAATCATGCAAGACAGACACTAAGCCTCAGGACTTCTAATGACTAATTAACAAGGCACCAAGCTTATAAGCATTCCCCACAAACTGCAGTTGGAGAGTTGTATCAAGTTTGAGCTTTACAGGAAAAGAATTAACCACCTTTGGGAAACAAAGCTGAAATTTTGGCTTCACATAGCAATTTAGAACCAGTTGCAAACACATCTAAATTCTTTCCTGTGGAGAATGGAAGGACTCTGCCAAAATTTATCTCTGTTTATGCAAGTTAGTAAGGACTAGAGTTACCTGCTCTAGCTTCTGAATGACTCAGGTATGTTGTGGAGGTCAAGAATCAATTGTCCCATACACTTAAGAAAGACTAATCCTTGTTGTGAAGCAGTTCAGTCAAAAGAGGTTAAGGGTCCCCTATCTGATCTATTTTTATTAACGCAGTTCAACTGGGAAGTTTAGCTGCATA
>NW_010171977.1:272-9367 GCF_000695765.1 Mesitornis unicolor | reverse complement strand
TGTAGGGAATCCACATTAGTGAACTGAATTAACTTTCTTACCTTGTGTCCCCAGTATCTTTTTTGAACGCAAACCCTAAAATAGCAATCTTCTTATCAGTAACAGTATTGAACAAGCTGTCAATAATACGGGAAGCAAATCTTCTTCTCTGATAATCATTCATGTCTATTACCTGAAATTATATAAAACATGATGGTATAGAAAGGAACCATTTTAAACTATAAACAGATTCTATTAACAATCAAGCCAAGCTACCCACACATAAGTTTAACAGAGGCTTAAAAGAAAACACTAAGTGTTTTTACTCAGAATTATAAGTAATCCAAGGACAAATTTAGTTATCAAATTTATCAAATTCTGAGACAAATCCTATTTTAATCAGTGACTGTAGATGCACACACACATGCTATCATGCATTCTCTAGTTCAAAGGCTAGTTTTTTTTCAAATTGCCTTTTTTTTTTTTAAAAACCTACAACTTACTGTATTCTAGGCAGAAACACAGAAAGCAACTTCAGTGTTAGAGTACTTGATGTCACATGGACATCCCATTGCCAGACCTACACTTACATGCCATGTATAACAACTAATCAACTGTGTGGATTAAAAGGCTGAAAATGTGCAGTACATGACTTGACCAGTGTGGGCTGGTGCAGATAGACCTCTGCAAGATGACACTGCTCTGAGGAAGCAGGAGGTGCAGGTATTGGGTTGTACTACATGAACACAGCACTCTACCCTATCCTAACTCTGCAGCAGCTGTTCTTACTGACTTGTCCACAGCTTAATAAGCCATACAGAAACACTGCAAAGAGTTGCTCTAATACCAGAATAAGAGCATAAAAGCATTAAAAGCACTTTAAACTAGCTTGTTTACATTAACAATGCAACCTCTTCGGCTTTTGTAAAATAAACACCACTGCACAGAGAAAAGCATAAGTGTTCCTATGCTTTTGGTTTGCCAAGGTACCAAGTAGGCTGCGTTTTGAGGACCCTTGTGATCTCAAAGGACAGAGCCAAACCAATCTGTCTCCTTCAAGACAGTTTTAATTTTTCCCTATTCATCAGATTTTCACTGAGGTAACATGGTTAGTTCCTGCAGCTCCTGCTGCTCCACAGATTGCCTGTTGTCTGCTTACATCTTATACTGCACCAAAGCAGTAGTTCTCAAGGCAAATATGAGAACCTAGGGCTCCTTCTCTTTCCTACTGTGCCAATGCATCCAAGTCCTACACTGAACCAAACTTCTCCTGGATGCTTGCACAAGGTTCATGCAGTGTGTTAGTCTCAGCTTCACTGATGGGAATGCAAGCCTCTCCAGCACAGACTAGAGGATCCTAGTGAAGCACACTTCTTAAAGGACGATGTCAGACTGAACCACTTCAGAGGCAGACAGCATAAAACCCTGTGTCTTCCTTGTCCTAGGCAACTGATGTAAGAGTTATAGTTGCAAGGAAGTAACTAGGCTGCTGACTAGCCTCTGTCTGGAGGTTAACCTATCTGAACAGGATGTAGATTTTCCTGTGTGACCTACTCTAGGTGATCCTGCTCTGACAGGGGCGTTGGACTAGATGATTTTTCGAAGTTCCTTCCACCTCCTAACATTCTGTGATAGAAAGCCACTGGGCATCACAGATAACGTAAGAAGCTGACAAGAACAATGACTGAGTTTTACAAGTGGTTATGGAGGAGTTAATAGTGAGATCCAGGCAAGATTCAGAAAATTGGAAGGGATTATTAGGGAAAATTACTTTTTGGTAGAATAGAACCCTGCAAAACCAACAGAGCCTAGATAATCCCATCAACAGAATCACATGGCCATGCCAACCTAGGTAATGGTATAAGAAATACTGGACTTCAGTATGGATGTGGCATAACCAACCAGTGAGGAAAAAGTAATTATGGACAGGTTGTTTATTTAGCAGCATACTGGGATGGAGAAGAGTGAAAGGGAAAACGGCTAGCCAAAAGGAAGACTGGAAAACAGGAAAGCTGCTAATAAAGTAGGCAGATCAGGCACTTGGTATTCTGGGGGCATCTGCTAAGCAGCCCTGTACTTGATCACCACAGCCTAAGTCAGCACAATAAACCAACGCTACTCTTTTCACCATACAATATATGTCAAAGCTGCTTTCCCAGTCAGGACTGGGAAGAGGGGTGAGGTACTTTCACTGGTTAGTAGGAAAACACTTGCTAGTACAGACTGAGCATCTTGGTATTGCTGCTGCACTGGTGCTACACCTGAGAGCATCCACATCTTTCCAATTACACCTAACATTAACCAGGGAAGAGCAGAAGCCATGTTTATTTTAAAGAATAGCAAATTCTGCTGAGTTCTTTCAGAAAGGAAATCGTAGAAGTAGACGCCAAGGAAAAGATCATAGGCTCTGAATTCAAAGTGAGATAGCCAATTACAAAAGGAAGACAGAAGTCCATGTATGCTTGTACTTCAGATTCCTACTGCTACTTCCCAATCCATTTGATCCAGACAACTTAATTCACCCCAAAAAAGCCCTAAGCACCCACAAATATCAAATGCCAGTGTTAGGCTAAGAGCCCTAAAACATGAAGATTAACATTAAGGTATCTGCTCCTTAAAGCTAAAACACAATTATACATATACAGTGCTCAACAGCTCAGTGCCCAACAACTGAAGCATGACTTTCCCCTCAAAAAGAATAGTGAGGAACTTGTACCTGTTGCCAGTAGCGGGCCACTTCAGGTAAGTTCAGTGCCTCACAGAGGTACACTAAATTCAAGACATCCTTTTGAAAACAGCTACCTCCAAACCCTGAAAGAGAAAAATGGTTATTTTACAGGTGACTAAGGTACTGTTCTAAACCAACCTTTGGAATCAAGTATTTTTTGGCAATCATTGACATAGCCAGCACTGTAGTTTTCCCCAGTATTTCACTGATAGCAAAAATTAAAGCATTAAGAATCTCTCCAAATCCAACTCCTAGACCGACCGACTTTATCAGTTACAGAAGTCCTAAAATTTGCTTCAGGTCCCACTGAAGTTAATGAAAGTTTTAACCCAGTCTCAGGGAAACATATGGTAAGATAATCCCTAGCTTTTTATTATTCAAGTGGGTGGACACGCTCCTGGGTTTGCTCTCCCCTCATCTACAGATTTAGATAAATACTTCTCTGAACAAGTACATTAAGATTAGGTTCTTTCCACCTCCACTCCCAGATAGTTAATCACTGCAAAGAACCAAAGATCACCACAGCTGACTAAGGGAGAACCAAGACAATTCAGAGCCCTAGAACTTTGCTCAGCAGAGTCTCAGAAGCAACAGATTGTAGAAGGAATTACAGTAACTCAGCAAATACACTATCAACATTTTTATTATCTGCTTTTCACTCTTACATAGACTCTAGGAGAGTTTATATTTAATAGGGTTATTTTAAGGTCACACTTTCTCTTCCTAGCATGAAGACTGTAGCCATATAGGTGGGCTTTTGTTTTGTTCCACAAGTTTGAAAGTTTCTTGTACTGATCACCACTTCCACATCTTGCTCTCCAGTAAATCTAAACTGAATTCATCCTACACATCAGAAGTTGCCATCACACATTCTGGCCCCTTTCTCAGGCCACTGGCAGTAACTCCTGAGCAAAACTGCAGCAGTTACAACTGGGACGACATCTTGGAGAGCACTGTAATCAGCAATGTTTCAGAAAAAATAAGAAGTTGCAACTTTTCTTTCCAGTGTCCCAGGCAGGATAAATCATGCACTCTGAACGCTTGGGTTTCAGATTGCCAGGGTCTAGAGCAACACAGTCCTACACATTTTACCATAAAATTTATTTATGCTAGTACTCTACAGCAATATTTTCACATGCTCATGCTGTAGACGATTTCAGAGTATAAGATCACTTACTTCAAACACTATTAGAAGACGCATTGCACTACAAAACAATCCCAGAAGAAACAAAAGAACATTTTTCATTTACCAACACTGGCTTTGAGAAACTTATTTCCAATTCTTTGGTCTGTTCCAATAGCTTTTGCTACTTCTTCAACATCTGCTCCTGTAGCTTCACACAGAGCACTGATTGAGTTAATGCTGCTGATTCTTTGGGCAAGGAAAGCATTAGCTGCCTGTGAATTAAAAAAAACATAATAAAGAGAGCTTGATTCTTCCAGAAACCAAGATGCCCACAGACCAAAGGGAGTTATGACTGAAGGATCATATTAGTATCCCTGTAGTGATAAACTAGTTATGTTGCTATTTTGTAATACATAAATGCCAGTTAATAGGATCTAAGCAAAATAATATAACACTTAAATTCCAGAGTTTGAAACATTTTATGGTGGTAACCAGTTTCTGCAGCACTGGAGATTTACTCTTAGTAATAAATAAAACCTTTTTATCATGTTTATTGCTGTGTTAATGGAAAACTGATATAATCTATTAGCTCAACTGAGATAATTGGAAAAAAATAATATCCTTTGACATGTATATACTGGCTCCTCCCAGCCTCATCTGTCTTTCCTAGCTTCATCACTCAGTGTCAGTGAAGTTCTGCTTCTGAGCTTTGTTTCACTTACACCCTTTGCTCATTGCAGACAACAGCAATGAGTAACACTAACCAGTTTAGAAAGTTCTGATGACCAGGTATTGGTTGTGAGGATTTTTTCTTTGGGCACCCAGTGCTCATAAACAGCACAAAGAGCACGAACAGCTTTCTGTCCCTCTGGAGAATCATCTCCACCAATAAGCACTCTGTCTGGGTTCTTCAGGTCCTTGATGGCTGTCCCTTCTGCGAGGAACTCTGGGTTAGATAGCACCTGCAGGCACAGAAATGAAGAACAGATAAAAGCCAAATGCAACAGCCAGCCTTTAAATACACAACTCAAAAATGATGCTTACCTGTAAATCCAAGTTAGGCTTAGTATTAGCATCAAATATTCGACGAATGCTCTCTGCAGCACGTACTGGAACTGTGCTTTTTTCAGTGACAATTTTATAGCCATTTGAGTTTTGTACTATACGCCTAGCACAAGCTTCAATGTATTTCAGATCAGCTGCTCGGCCTTTTCCCATGCCATAGGTCTTTGTCGGAGTGTTAACCTATGCAGGGGGGAAAAAAATGTTAAAGGTGTCTTAACAGCTACTGATGAGGTGAAACTGTTAAAAATGACAAACATGTTCCTTCCCAGACTCCAGCTTGCTTCTACCCCAGAATTATTCTAGTTACCAGGTCAGATTAACAGCTATTAGCTTTCTGAATTACCCATTTTGTCTTCTAAAGAAAGCTCATTGCCCTCTATTCAAACAGAATTTAAACAAGAGCAATTCATAGCAGCTCTGCAGGCTTTGGTAAAACTTAGTCCTTATTCTGGAAACACCAGTAATTTTTTCATTATTACAGCCAGCCACCTTTTGTTTCCTGTCCCACATCAAGAGTGCAAAAACACACATTATAAAAATCTTGCAGCTAGTAAGGCAGTTATCATTTAAACCCACTTTGTAGTAAAATATCAGTGTAGAGCTGCTGAAAATTACATATACTGAAGTATGCAGGAAGGCAACATGTGGGAAAAGACGTTAGGTTAAGACAGAAGCTCTTTTTCATTAAAAAGTGGAAGAAAAAAATGACAACATGTAAAACCCAACAGCAGCATGTTTTAAGCCAAGGACAGGTGGCAACATACAGTCTGTACTACTGGCAGTCATCCAGCCAAGCAGCATTCATTTTAGATTTAATGAATGGAGAAAAATACTATCAGAAAGAGAGGTCTGTACTGAGCTGCCCTAACAAAGAGGAGCTCTCAAGAAAAGAGGACACGAGTAACAAAACTAACAGTGGCCTACCAAGATGAACAGAAATTGGTTCTTTTAGATTCAAACAACCTTCTAGATTACAAAAGGTCACAGTGTTTGACTGGATCGTCTTTCTAGTACTGTCCACACCTCAGAAATATCAAAGCCAGAAAATATTAAAGCCAACCCCTCTTCCATTAATACACTGGCTTTTAAAAGCTGCTAGAAATTAGTCACCTTTGTAACCCAATAATCAGTATATGGTTTATGCATCCTTTTCTAGGAACCATATCAATATTATTCAAGTCACATGAATTTCAGCAGTACACTGCAATGACAGATCTGCCTTATATTCTGCTCTAAGACCCCATAAATCTAACCAAGCTAAACATCAACATTATCATTTTGACTTAGAGCCTGTTCATTTGTCACTCTACTGGCTATAAGAAGCAGATAAAAATAAAATTAAAAGCTTAACACTTTTTCCCCCCCACAGTGCACAGAAAGACAAGAATAAAACTATGACACAATGGCATGACATTGCTAACTGAATCCATGACAAAGAAAAGGCCTCTTCCTAACATACGAGCAACATAATGGTAAGAAAGGCAAAAAAAGACAAACCACTGCTCCCTCCTAAACTTACAGAAATAAAAACAAGATCAGCTTCTCTAATGGCATCATCAATACTGGTGGAAAAGAAGAGGTTTTTTCCTCGACATGATTCTACGACTTCTTTTAACTCCGGCTGAAAAAAAAAAAAAAAAGCAGTTAAGGTTAATGCAGTTAGAAGAACAGTAAACTCCATGCCCAAACAAACAGCCTATTATTTCAGATACAGAAAGACTTTTTTTTTTGGTCAGTGTGCCATGTTTTCTGTCTGCCAGATGTAAAGTTTCTGTAGATTTACACAGGGGAAAAAAAAAAGCCCTTTCTTATTCAAAACACTCCAAATGCTTTCTCAAAACTTTCAGCCATACTGAATTATTGTTTGCACAACAGATTTTAGGCTCCAGTTATTCCCATACTCAGTTCTATTACCATGAGTGACAAATAAATAAAAACCTGTAGAGTGGTATTAAGTAGATTTAAGAAGTAAAGTCATAAAATATTCCCTAGGCTGCAAACAAAAGAGGTGGTCCCAACTCTTTTTCCCTCAGCTACACATCCCATGACCTCCTCAACAGCTGCTCAAAAACCAATTCGACTCCAAAACAACCCACAAAGAAGTCTTCCACCAAATTAGCAAGCCCACATCCACTGCTTTTGGCAACCATTCACGTTTGGACCAGATAAAACTTATGGCACCACACCTGTAGTATGGAAAAATCACAGGCACAATTTAAGGAGATTCTTTCCAGAGCCATATACTGTGCCAGAACACCTCCCCTTCTGCTAACATCTCCACACAGACTAGAGGAGCAGGAGGCCACGTGTGCATGAGAAATCATCCAAATCAGAATGCTCAACAAAATGATTTAAGTAAGCATAGTTGTCACAGATAAAATGAGCCTTTACTTTTCGTTTGAAAAAAATAAAGTAATAAACTGTAACCTGGCAATTGCATCTCCAACTTGAGAGACGCCTACCATGACATGAGCTATTTGAGTAAGTGCCAGAAAGGCAAAGGTTCACTGGAAAGAAAAAGAAGAAAACAAAAGCAGAAGCCCTCTCATGCAAGACATTTTTACTGTCTCACTTTATACTAAACACCTAATTAAAAAGAAAAATGTCAGCACAGGCAGAATAACGTGTCACAAGCCATCAAGTGTTTCAACTGTGGTCTTACTGGGATATAAATAGAAAGGCAGTCCATTAGACGATTTTTGATGCTGGAAAGAAAAAAATACAAAAACTTTACTGTGCAATGACTCAATTTCACAACTGTCTGAACTAATTCTTGGCAGATTCTGTGCATTCTTTGTAAGCAAAAGACACCATTCCAGGAAACAGATGTTTTGAGTTTGGGTCAAAAAAAGCCCCCACATGCCAAGACTAGCTCTACTTTAACTCATTCAGTCTAAGTGTTTATAGAATAAGTACTTAGTTCCATCATCTTTATTCATGTCTCATCTGCTAATCTGAGCATTACACGCATTTTCCTTTGAATATGCATGACAAAGGAACTCTATTCATCTTTACTTGAACAGTCACAGTATAGGTTTGGTTTGAAGAGGAAAAAAACCCCAAAATAACCTATAACCTACATTAGTGTTACAGCACAGACAAGGTTCAGAAGACTTCTATATAGGAAAAGAGTAACTACTAGTACCAGGCAACATGCCTTGTCTTTGGGAGCAGAGTGAAGACAAGTTTTCACTTCCATTAAAGAAAATAACTCAAACTTATAAAAGCTATATCTCATAAAACAATGAAGGAAACAAAAAAGAGATCTATTTTTATAATGTAAAAAAGAGTGGAAAAACAAGTGCTAAGAGAAGCAAAACAGAACAATGCTTTATGTATTTTCAGCATTACACATTCATATTGTGTTACAACACAGCAGGTAATATCTATAACTAAGAAGAGGACTATGTTATGATTAAAATGGGTCCCAAAAGGAAGTCACCATGCTTTTGTACAATGCATTAAATATACAATTATATTTTTCCTTACAAGGCCTTTCATATGTAATCCTTAGATACCTGCCTGCACCAGACATATTAAGTTATTTCAAAGAACTAGTTTAATGAGCAGCAGTGACAGGTAGCTGTTGCAGAATACTCTTTTTGAAGGTCATCACTGTGCTACACTTATCAAGCTTCAAAAGTGGGCCCTGTGGAAATGCCATGTGGTTGAGAGGGAAGCAAACGCAACATTGGCTGGAAGAAGAGACAACAGCAAGACACATTTACCTCATAGATTGGGAGTGTATCTGAATTCCAGGCATTGATTCTGGCCTCATTGACATCCACAACAGTAACCTTGATATTGGGACACATCTGTGCAATAACACTACAGGTTGGCCCACCAACATAACCAGCACCAATGCAGCAAATCTTCTTAATTTCAAACATGATTGCTCTGGGAGGAGGAAGGGAAAAATAATTGGAAAAAAACACTGGCCAATAATTCAAAAAAATAAAAAAGAATTAGTGATTTGAGGTTTTGTTACGCTACCACAGAGAAAAACATTTCTTTACAGCTGATCTCTGTAAGCCAACTGCAGCTGCTTTCTCCCACTCGGGAAGACTGGGGAGACTGCCCCACGCCAGCTCACACGGACCATTGAGGAAGCGTTTTCTGTGGTCGCTCTGAAGCCTGGCAGCACAACAATCACCCTCTCGGCTCGAGGAACTGCAGATGCCACGACAGTAAAGAGTG
>NW_010171977.1:0-241 GCF_000695765.1 Mesitornis unicolor | reverse complement strand
GACAGAAAAGAGTGGGACCCCAGCCCCCCGCCACAAGCGGGGCACACGGGGAGGGACTGGCGCAGGCCCACGGCGGGCAGAGCCGGGCCAGGCCGGGACCCCCAGGCTGGGCCCAGTCGCCGAAGCCCCTCGGCCGGGAAAAGCACCGTCAGCGCAGCCGCTGCCCCCGCCTCCTCCCCAGTGGAGCGAGCAGGCCGGGAGCCCACCCCGCTCCCCACGCGGGCGGCTCTGGCCGGGGCCG
>NW_010171976.1:0-1471 GCF_000695765.1 Mesitornis unicolor | reverse complement strand
ACACCGCAGCAATGCACACAGCTGGAGGGGAGGGGGTGTTCTTCTGCCTCCTCCCCCCTCAAATAAAAAAGCAAATTGCTGTGATTTCTGAGAGAGAGAGGGGGCTGGGGAAGCCGGGCTCTTTATCAGTTCCAGCGGGGGGATCTGGCAACGGGGCTACAGCTCCATTTGCTTGACTCGCCCCCCTCAGCCCGGATTTTTTTTAACAGCATACAGAGAAAAAAAAATAAAATAAAATAAAGACGTAAAAAACTCGAAAGAAGAGAGGAGAAGAGAAGGGAGAAAGATGAGGGTTTAACGCGGGGGCTGCTCCCAGCAGGATGGGGAGATGGAAAGAGCAATAGCTGGACTCAGCGGAGGGAATATCTGCAAAATAAAATAAATACACCCCCAAATCCCACCCCTCTAACCCCGCAGTAAAGCAATAGCCAGGCCAGGGACCCTACTTCCCCCGGGACAAATTGTCGAAGGCACAATTCAGTGTTTCAGAATTTTAACTGCCCTGTGCAGGTAAATGCTGGGGCAGGGGAAAGGCGGACACCGGAGCTCATTGGCCAGATAATGCAGGAATCAGGAAAGCAAAGCCCCACAGCGTCCGGCCCCGAACTGCTGGGAAAAGGGGGAGCAAAAAAAGAAAGAAGAAATGGGCCGAAATTCCCCTTATCGGCGAATGTGGCAGAGAAAGAAAGGAGAGGCCAGGGAGCAAAATCCTTCCTCCTTCTTGAGGTAAGGGGACCGGAGAATGATTTCCAATCCCCTTTCACAGTGGGAAGAGTTTAATTAAAGATTTATTTTCTCCCGTAGCGGCTCCCTCCCCTCAGTCCTGCTCGTTAGTGCGGGGCACGGCTCTGCCCTGCCTTCAATGGGGAGGGGACGGATCCAGACTTTCCTCTCGCCCCCGCTCCCCCCTGTCGCAACGTGCGGTTTTCCGTGTGTTTCAGACATCCAGGGGCTGGCGGACACCGGCGGCTCCAGGAGGCTCCGGACCGCGTACACCAACACTCAGCTGCTGGAGCTGGAGAAGGAATTTCACTTCAACAAATACCTCTGCAGGCCCCGGAGGGTGGAGATCGCGGCTCTGCTCGACCTCACCGAGCGTCAAGTCAAGGTCTGGTTCCAAAACCGCCGGATGAAGCACAAGAGACAAACCCAGCACAGAGAAACCCCGGACGGGGACCTCCTCTACCCCAGCCTGGATGAGGGCAGCGATCCCGCGGAGGAGCCTGAGGAGAGCCCCGCTTTCGGGCCGGCCCCGGAGCCCGGCGAGCCCTACCGGAGCCAAAAGGCAGGGAGAGGGGAGCCCGAGAGCCCGCGGCTGACGGCGGGGGATCCCGGCACCTCCGGCCCCTCGGACCATGGCCATCTCCAGAGCCGGGATTCACCGCTGCTGCCGGAGCTGAGCCCCTTCTCGGCAGAGCCCTGCTCGCAGCTCCCGGACGGGCTCTGTCCGGGGCTCCAGGGCTCCCTGGAG